>NC_053156.1:21611736-21732907 GCF_016835505.1 Polypterus senegalus | reverse complement strand
CAGTTTAAGCAAAAGAAGATTAAGAGGTGACATGATTGAAGTGTTTAAAATTATGAAGGGAATTAGTACAGTGGATCGAGACTTGTATTTTAAAATGAGCTCATCAAGAACACGGGGACACAGTTGGAAACTTGTTAAGGGTAAATTTCGCACAAACATTAGGAAGTTTTTCTTTACAGAAAGAACGATAGACACTTGGAATAAGCTACCAAGTAGTGTGGTAGACAGTAAGACGTTAGGGACTTTCAAAACTCGACTTGATGTTTTCTTGGAGGAAACAAGTGGATAGGACTGGCGAG
This sequence comes from Polypterus senegalus, assembly GCF_016835505.1. Classification (NCBI taxonomy): domain Eukaryota; kingdom Metazoa; phylum Chordata; class Cladistia; order Polypteriformes; family Polypteridae; genus Polypterus; species Polypterus senegalus. Next base: position 21,732,608 of record NC_053156.1, on the reverse strand, counting down.
CTTTGTTGGGCTGAATGGCCTGTTCTCGTCTAGATTGTTCTAATTCTAATTCTAAAGTCAGGCTAAAGTCTATGAATAGCATCCTGACATATGTGTCTTTTTTTATCAAGATGTGTCAGGGAGAGGTGAAGGGCAGAGCATATGGCATCCTCAGTTGACCTGTTTGAGTGGTATGCAAACTGAAGAGGGTCAAGGGAGGCAGGGAGATTAGTCTTTATGTGTGACATGACTAACCTCTCGAAGCACTTCATGATGATTACCGTGAGTGCAACTGGTCGGTAGTCATTCAAGCATGTCACTGATGATTTCTTCAGCACTGGTATGATGGTGGTTGACCTGAAGCATGATGGCTCAGAGATGTGTTGAAGATGTCTGTGAGGACACCAGCCAATTGACTAGCACATTCTTTGAGCACACAACTAAGTATGTTGTCAGGTCCTGCAGCCTTGCATGGATTGACTCTGGATAGAGTCATCTTCACGTCAGTTGTGGAGAGACAGAGTGCCTGGTCAGTGGTGGGAGGTGTTACTTTTCTCACAGGCTCTTTATTTTGTGCCTCAAACCATGCGAAGAAGTTGTTCAGTTCATCCGGTAGGGAGGCATCACCATCACTGCTATCTGGGTTGGGCTTGTAGTTTGTAATCATCTGAACGCCCTGCCACATACAACATGTTTATTAATCCTCTGTGTGTATGCCCACTTAGCTCTCCTTATAGCACGAGACAGGTTGGTTCTGGCCACCCTGAGGGTGGCCTTATCTCCAGATCTGATGGCTACATTTCTGATCTTGAGCAGCTTGTGTATATCTCTTATCATCCAGGGCTTTTGGTTGGCTCTTGTGGTAACATCCTTGGTAACAGTAACATCCTCTATGCCAGCATTTCTCAACCTTTAAGTATTTGCGACCCGAGTTTTCATAACAGTTTTAATCACGACTCCCCTTAACATTTTTTTGAAATGTAGATGTATATTTTATTATACCTACTTAACTTTTATCGATATTTATCTAACTCTATATTTATTGTCCTAATATCAGAATGTAGTTTAAGTTAATTTGTTTTGGTTTCAACAAATGTTTTTTTCATATTTTTGATTTTTTGTTTTCTTTTTTTCACATCTTCGCGCCCCCCTTTTTGTTACTTCACGCCCCCCTGGGGGGCCCACCCTCAGGTTGAGAACCACTATTCTATGCATTTGGAGATGTAGCCATTCACAGAGTCTGTGTACATCTTCAGATTATCAACCTTGTTGTGAGGTTTACTTACCTCGGCAGTGATGTTCATGTCTCTTGTGACTCTTCCTATGTGATCATTAGACAGATTGGGAGAGCATGGGGGCTCATGAGGTCACTGGAAAGGTGGGAAGGGGTGTATCTATGCAAAAGGATAAAGGTCCAAGTCTTTAGAATTCTGGTGCGTCCTGTCTTGCTATATGGTTGTGAGACATGGACGCTGTCCAGTGACCTGAGAGGACGACTGACTCGTTCAGTACTGTGTGTCTTCAGAGAATCCTTGGGTACTGCTGGTTTAACTTTGTGTGAAATGAGCAGTTGCTCATGGAGTCCCAAATGAGACACATTACCTGCATTGTGAGGGAGCATCAGTTATTGCACTACGGCCATGTGGTGCGATGCCCCAAAGGTGATTGGCTCACATAACCCTAATTTGTTGGGGACCCAAGCTGCTGAACAAGGCCAAGCAATATGCTGTACCACTGCATTCTCCCCAACCTGACCTAACCTAACCTGACGTTAAATAACATGAAAACATTTAAATCATCAGTCAAAGTATTACTGAGATCAAACAATGCAAACCATTTCAAAATGGCCTATAGGATTTACGTAAAAGACCAACAAAACTGTTATTGTAAGAGACAATCTTAAAATGATAATGGTGTAAGTTAAATCTTATATTAGTGTTTGATTAATTTGAATGGAATATAATTTACTTATAGATAGATTATAGATTATGGTACAGTCTTTTACCCCTGAAGTAAACATAAGATTGACCCTTTTTAGCTATATCTATGATACTGTGTATTAATTAAGTCAGTGTGTGTTTAGAATAAGTCTTATTGCTAGCAGGACTGAAAGACCTACTTGCACTTTGTAAGTGGGATAGGCATACAGTTTTCTGACTATTTAGAAATGGTTCAACTGTATTAGAAAACTTAAAGAACAAACAACATATATAAGCTGTAAGTAGAACTTTACTTTTCAATACCAGCTTTTTCTGTATTTCTATGTGAATTGCCAGAATCCCGTGAAGCATCCTAAAGCTGCAGAACTTTGGTATTTTCAGGTAAACACAGCTGCAATTATAATGAGAGCAATTTAAACAGACACCCTTAAAGTAAACAAGGTATAAATCCAAAGGGAATAAAATACTGAGCATAATTCAACTATAGGGTATGAACATTACAGTCTGGATTAACATAAACTGCTCTGCCATAAGGTGAATTGTGCAGCCTAGGAGCAAGAACAAAAATGTAACATGCTGTACTATAGTGTAAAAATCCAAATTTCTGTCAAATACTGCACAGGTTAAAAATAGCTTTTATAAATTTATGTTGTATGTTGCACAAAGATACAAAAAAACCCAAACCAATAACACTAAAAAAAATTATTAACTTCAAGTTCTGCCCAATATTACACAAAAGATATAAGAAAAATAATGAATCAATTGTGAAATTCTACTGAGTAAACTTCAACTTTTGTGACAGAAACACCAGCCTGTCCACAGTATCTGGCTTCAGAGCAGCCCGGTTTCCTGGTACAAACGGTGCTGAAAGCCTTCCCAGAAGGCCTGCTTGAAACAGGGATGCACTGGTACTTTTTTGCAAGTCCCAAATTGAGGAAATGTACTTCTTGTGTTTTCCACCACTCAAGTTGGTATTCATTACTGCCCACCTCAGGTATCAGTCATAAAGTCGCTCTTGATCTCTTTTTCAATGGCAATGTGCAGAGACTCTCCTCTGAATTCCTGTGTTTGTTTTACAGTACTGTAGCTGCTTAAAGACTTTTTTTCATGCTTTCTCCTTCCCTTGTGTCATCACCTACTCCATTTTCTGGAATAGGGTGAGGAGGCAGGAATTTGTGGAAGAGTTTTTAACAATAAAGAATGAAAGTGTGCTTTAGAATTGAGGACCCCAACAAAGATATCTTATAAAATAAAACACGCTCAATAGGCATGGAGTGGATGAAAGCAGAAATGGGGTAGAGGTTATCCTGAAGGAACAATTTGTTGTATATTTTAGGGGTGAAAAGAGTTTTGGACACAGTGTTGATTAAGATCTGCTGTAGCGACACCTAACAGGAGCAGCTAAAAGAAGCAGAATAAAATAGGCATGTGCTTCTTACGGAAATGAAAATTATTAGTTTGAACGGATTAATAATTCGTTCCAACTGTTATATTTTTTTGCCTGACATGTCTGGAGCTACATACTAGATCAATTTCACTTAAATTTCATTTTAAAGAGGGACAACAATTTTTGCCACACCTGCTCCATACGCCATGACTCATTAATCTCGATCTTAGTTTATTACCTATAGCTGTTTCGACAATGTTCAGTTACATTTATCTTATAATTACAGATAGAAAATTTCAATTGATCTCAACACAAAAATAAAGGTACTCAAGCAATATGAAGGAGGAATGAAAGCAAACGTGATTATATGTGACTTTAAGTTATCCCATTGTAACATGTATTTACCACACGCACAGTAATTTGCTGTGCGGTGTGTTCCATGATGACTTTAACTTATTTTGTTTGATAATAGAAATCCCCTTTTATTAATTCATTTTCTACCACCTTTTCTAGTACAGGTTGCTGGGAGATTAGTCTAAAAAATGAAGAAAGGAGGCATTAAACAGTGTGACAGATGTATAAGTGGAGTAGTGTCTCTTAGCAAACCGAAATGAAATGAGCTGGTGACTAAAGAAGCTTCACAACAACAAGGAGAGGATGGGCAGCATCAGTTACGATGAACTCTAATATTGCCATCATCATCTTTTCAGTCACCAGTGAGTCAAGAGTCAATCCTCGAATGCTCTCAGTTTCCCTGCTGTCTGTCAGTCTGTATGCTTCTGTTTCTGTTATTACACAACAGACTAAATGACATTGTTAGTAGTAAGATAGCCAGTTATTAAAATATTGGATATTTTAGGCACATTGGCACACCAGCCTCTGTCATTTTCTGACTTTTTTTAGCCTTGTGTTTTGGTTTTGTTTGTGATCTGATATCTTGTAGTTTAAAACATTTTGAAAACCCATTGCTGTTTAGAAAATTAAAAATGTATTCTAATCAGGTGGGAGAGCATTTTCATTTTTCATCCTGAACTTCACTTTTGTTAGCTTGTTATCAACTGTAATACCAGGGGATAAAGCTTAACTTTGAATTGCCTTCTTTTCCCTTCTCTTTCGCACAGGGAGTTTCTAATACAACAAGCTGGCTTGTATGATCCCAGCTGACAGGTTGATAAGTTTTCTGGAAGTCCTTTGTTTCCTGTCGCCATAGTGCCTTTAGGAACTTCTCTTAGCAGCAGCCTTCAATATGCACAGATTATCACACCCTGGGAGCACCTGATTGCCCCCAGTGCTGTGTAGAGGTGTGCTTTAATACCCAAAGCAGCCTTTATCTGTTGGGATAACTCATTATATACATGTAAATATATAATAGAATGGCACTATTACACCATAACACTAGTTCTTGCTACATACAGTGTTGCATGGGCTGCATTTTCTTTTGTGACAGTTGGTTATTTATAGCTTGAAAAGGATATGTAAAGTCTATTTTAAGGTAACTGCCAAAAATGAAAATCACATGTCTATGTACTTGGCTTGATATACGCACAAATGTCAAACAATACACCACCACATGTTTGTTCAATTCAGTTATATTGAATTACTTGCAATACAGAGCCAATCTGTTTCAGAGGGAAATTGTTAGGGTTTTGTCTTCAGCTATTCCACACTAATAATGAATCAGGATTATTTTAGATGGCTGATTAGTAGCAGAGCATTCAAAACAAAGAAGTTTACATAATCATATGAATGACAGACACAAAGGCTGATGAGCAAGTAACTTTCATGGAACAATAGTCCTAGGTAACCCTGAGTGGACAATCCATGTTAAGAACCACACAATACCCATTTTCAGAGTCCCTCAAGGTGTCAAACAGGCTGCTTCCTTATACTCTGAGGAAACATTCTGAAGTCTCTGAGAATAATGACACTCGATGACCCAGCCAGTGTTTATACACACACTTCATCTGACTTGATCTCATTTGTTCTTTGTAGTCTAGCATGTGGCAACTCCTTGGAGTCTCCCTTGGCCAGAGTCATAGTCTTAGTAGCACCTGGTAAAACATTTGTTATTTTTCAATGAATTCAAAACGATTTTGTTAGGAATGCTGAATAAGGCTGTACATTTCTTATAACAGAATACAAGTTAAATTGTTTACTTTTTTACTGTACAGTAAAGTAGTGAAGTATTGGAGTGTGCTGATATGTAATCAAATGTGTTCTCTGCAGATCCTGGCCTATTTCTTGAAATGAGGAAGAGCCTGACAAAAAAATCTGCTTGCTCACAGGTTATGGATAGAAATTGAGCAAGTCGGCACTTTTACTTAGGGGCTGGGAGAAAAAAAGAGTGGAAAGTTCTACCTATTCATGAATTGTTGTGCTGAAAGTGTACAGACCAGGTTTACTTGATCAGATGTGAAATGTGGGTGGCAGCAGGAACTAAACCAGAAAACTAAGTGTGTGGGACTTGCTCCTTATCTTTAGGAAATTCTGTTTAGTGCTCTGACGGGAAAGCCTTCTTTATAAATATTGAGAGGACCTTTAATTGTGGTCAATGCTTATAACATGCTGATCTTCTGTTGTAGTGTTCCTAATTGTTTAGTTAGCTGCATTATTTGGTAACACAGCGTTTTTTAAGAATTACAAAGTTTTTTTTTTCATTTAATACTAAATAACCTTTCTAAATCACATCTCACTGTGTCACATATCTGGTGTTTTCTAGCAGAAACAAAATCTGTTTTTTGGGTGGGTGAGCTTATAAAAAAAAATAATAAAAGGTAAAAGCTTTCAGAAAGCATTCAGGTTGCTGCAGTTGTAGAGTGGTACCCTTTGATGAAAGAGGAAGCTTACAGAACCAAAGGGAAAGAAACTCATTCTTTTTTAAATGCGTCTTGTCATTTGAGTCGTACTGCTTGAGGAGCTCGTTATGCGTCCACCAGACCTGCCTCCGATGCTGTCGTCACTGCCACCACTACGTGATATGGCAAATCCTTCTCCTCCTCTTCCTACTGCAAATCCTCCTCCTCCTCCTCCTGCTCCAAATCCTCCTCCTCCTATTCCAAAACCTCCACCTAAAAATAAAAAGAAGATAGTTAAGTGATATTATAGCTTCAAAGCCTCATTCAAATCCACTTCCAATTACTCCTCCAAGTCCTGTACCCTCCTGCAAGTCCTAAATTGCCACTTGCTGCAAATCCTCCTCCTACTCCATAACCTCCTCCTGCTCCAATTCCTTCTCCTGCTCCAAAACCTCCACCTATAAAAATGAAAAGGACATAGTTGTCATATTATGACTTCAGAGTTTCAGTTTTAGCATGGTTCTTTCTGTATTCACTAAAAAAATGCCGATAATGTACTATTAAAAAAAAAGAAATTTACAATTCTTCTGCTTACCCATTAAAGCGCTAGTAGAAGATGACTGGACGTGGACTGCTGTGACTGCACCTCCTCCTGAACTGAGCCTGGCAGATAAACAGGTTGATTCAGGCCTCAGTATTGCAATCTTAATGCTTTATGATTTTATCTTGATCATATTCATTTACAAATCAATGAAGAAAACACACTCCCAAGAAATGAAGCAACAGAAAAAAAAAATATATATATATATATATATATATATATATATATATATATACAGCTCAAAAGAATTAAAGGAACACTTTTTAATCAGAGTATAGCATAAAGTCAATGAAGCTTATGGGATATTAATCTGGTCAGTTAAGTAGCAGAGGGGTTGTTAATCAGTTTCAGCTGCTGTGGTGTTAATGAAATTAACAACAGATGCACTAGAGGGGCAACAATGAGATGACCCCCAAAACAGGAATGGTTTAACAGGTGGAGGCCACTGGCATTTTTCCCTCCTCATCTTTTCTGACTGTTTCTTCACTAGTTTTGCATTTGGCTACAGTCAGTGTCACTACTGGTAGCATGAGGCAATACCTGGACCCTACAGAGGTTGCACAGGTAGTCTAACTTCTCCAGGATGGCACATCAATACGTGTCATTGCCAGAAGGTTTGCTGTGTCTCCCTGCACAGTCTCAAGGACATGGAGGAGATTCTAAGAGACAAGCAGTTACTCTAGGAGAGCTGGAGAGGGCCATAGAAGGTCCATAACCCATCAGCAAGACCAGTATCTGCTCCTTTGGGCAAGGAGGAACAGGATGAGCACTGCCAGAGCCCTACAAAATGACCTCCAGCAGGCCACTGGTGTGAATGTCTCTGACCAAACAACCAGAAAGACTTCATGAGGGTGACCCAAGGGCCCCATGTCCTCTAATGGGCCCTGAGCTCACTGCCCAGCAGCATGCAGCTCGATTGGCATTCGCCATAGAATACCAGAATTGGCAGATGCACCACTGGTGCCCTGTGCTTTTTACAGATGAGAGCAGGTTCACCCTGAGCACGTGACAGAAGTGAAAGGGTCTGGAGAAGCCATGGAGAACATTATGCTGCCTGTAACATCATTCAGCATGAGCAGTTTGGTGGGGGTTAATGATTGTCTGGGGAGGCATATCCATGGAGGGTCACACAGACCGCTACAGGCTTGACAAATGCACCTTGGCTGCCATTAGGTATCAGGATGAAATCCTTGGACCCATTGTCAGACCCTATGCTGGTACAGTGGCTCCTGGTGCACGACAATTCCTTGCTTAATGTGGTGAGAGTATGCAGGCAGTTCCTGGAGGATAAAGGAATTGATACCATTGACTGGCCACCACACTCTCCTGACCTAAATCCAATAGAACACCTCTGGGACATTATGTTTTGGTCCATCCAATGCCACCAGGTTGCACCTCAGACTGTCCAGGAGCTCAGTGATGCCCTGGTCCAGATCTGGGAGGAGATCCCCACAACACCATCTGTCATCTCATTAGAAGCATGCACCGATGTTGTCAGGCATGTATACAAGAACACAGGGGCCATACAAAGTGCTGCGTACAATTTGGAGTTGCTGCAATTAAATTTTGGCAAAATGGACTAGCCTGCCACATAATTTATTTCACTCTGATTTTTGGGGCGTCTTTGAATTCAGGCCTCTGTAGGTTGATCATTTTCATTTCCATCAAATGATGTGGCATCCTTTCGTTCCTAACACATTACCCAGTCTATATCAGTATAGATATCCAGGAGGATTTCTTTTTCCCATTGAGATCTGATGTGTTTTCAAAGTGTTCCTTTAATTTTTTTGAGCAGTTTATATACTTTGTATACCACAGTGACAGGTGAGTTACTCTCATACCTGCTCTCCTCGCCTTCCAGTAGTTTCCTGTAGGTGGCGATCTCAATGTCCAGGGCCAGCTTGACATTCATCAGCTCCTGGTATTCACGGACCTGTAGGGCCATATCTTGTTTGGCTTTCTGCAAGGCTCAGCAATGCGGGCTTTTGCATCTTTCACAGCCAGCTCTCCATGTTCCTCGGCTTTAGCGATTGCTGTCTCCAGGTTTGCCCTCTGACAGGAAATAAGCAATTTAACAATGTTTGAATTGGTAACCATTATGAAGTGGAGTTTTGGACTATATCTAACAATCATGTAAACCACTGCTGTCGAACTCCAATCCTGGTGGGCCGCAGGTGCTGCAGGTTTTCATTCTAACCATCTTCTTCTTCAGTGACCTGTTTCTGCTGCTAATTTACTTCTTTTTGCCTTAATTATAATGAACTTACCTCAGACAACTTTGTTGTCTCTTCTTCTTTTATTAGCAGCCAAACAATAATGAGACACAAAACAATTCACCACATGACCAGCATACCTGTGCCCACCACACAATATCTGAAAATAAAGAAAGGTGGAGGTCTCAATAAGGTTGATCTCTCAGGTTACCAAACATTTTGACAGTGGTCATAGAAGAAAAAATCAACAGTTTTGGAAACGTCTGCTGTGGCAGAATGAGAGCAGCAACAAGCTCTGGAATTAAATAACGGCTTAAATTACAAGCAAGAATCAGCTTCTCATTAAGAGACTGGCTGGAATGAAATTGGTTGGAGTTTGAAATCCCAGTTTAGCTGGTCATCTGTTGTCTCGTTTCATGTCTCATTTCTGTTTGGCTGCCATTTAAAGAAGAAAGGAATACATTCAGAGGACTGAATCCTTAAAAACATGGCTATTAAAATGAATAAAAAAGGAAATTAATTTGCAGTAAAAACTGGTCACTGATTAGGAAATGGATTAGAATGCAGCAGCCACTGCGGCTCACCAGGACCGGAGTTGGACAACCCTGATGTAAACTGTGATTCTTAGTCACAGGGCATCAAGACGCAGAAAACCTTTCTGTGTGTTATACATGTTCATATAAAACAGTAGACTGAGAACTTAATGGCTCACCTGTCCCTTGAGTGCTTCAATGTCAGCTGTCAGTCTGTTGATGAAACGGTTCAGGTCTGAAATTTCATATTTGGTGTTTTTCAGGTCGTCATCATATTTTACAGCTGACGATGTCATCTCTTCATACTACAAGAATGGTAAAAGTCTTCAGATGTTTTTATGTTAATATGTGAATCGCTTCTCTATTCCTCTGTCATGTCTGAGTCTAATAATAATTCGTCACATTTCTCCTTTGCTTACCTTCTGCTTGTACCAGTTCTCAGCCTCTGCTCGGCTACGGTTAGCAATGTCTTCATATTGAGCGCGCACTTCCGCCACGATGGCATTCAGATCAAGAGTACGGCTGTTATCCAACTCTAGAATCACTGAGGTGTCTTTAACCTGATGCTGTAATTCGTTGAGCTCCTGTGGTTCCAAACCAGAGGAAACATTAGCAACGTGCGATGTCTAGGTTTTCAATTATTTCACATGATTCTGAAAATTAAGAAGATTACCGCATCGTAGAGGGCACGTAAGAAGTTAATCTCATCTTGAAGTGCCTCGACCTTGGCCTCCAGTTCAATCTTGTTCATGTAAGCGCCATCAACATCCTAGAGACAAGAAAGTGGCATGCAAATGCTGCAACTGTGAACTGTGTGGCATCAACTTACAGTATTACCCAAATTTGAGTGACATGGAGTATTTTTCCAAATGTAATTTTAACAAATTCCATGAACCTATTCTATTTAAATAGGCCCTGAACATTCTAAATTACATTTTACTTGTTAAAATATATATTTGTCCACTACAGCCCTTTTGTTGATTTCATCTTCATACCTGAGTAAAAAACAAAATATTTATTCAGTTTACCATTAACTGCCTCAGTGCAGAAAGTCTGTGTGGATGTTATATGGATACGACCTGGGGAAGACCCAGGACTTGTTGGGAGGATTATATCTCCCATATAGACTGGGATCGTGTTGGGAATCCCACAATATGAGTTAGCAGATGTGGCTGGGGATGGGGAAGTATGGACCTCACTGTTATGACTGTTGACCCAGGCGACCTGGATCAGAAAAGCAGGTGAGAATAAATGAATAAATGTTTTATAATTGTATTAATACACATTTAATATATATTGCTTATCTCAGGTTTCTCATGACCATGAATGGAATAAAACAGTAAAAAAAAAAAAATCAATCAATTAATTAATAATATTTAATATATAATTAAATCTTCCAAGAATGTAATATTTAAAAAATGACAGCAGATTAAAAATTGCTCCTGTTCAGCTTAGCCTATTAAAATAACAGGCCGAATTCAACTGCAAGTTGGATGGCTGTTCATCAAAGTGCATGGTCATATACACACTCACGCTTACACTGACTCGCCAAATTAGTGTCAACAGTTAAGTTCATGTGCATTACTTTGGGGATATGAGGGTTAACTATACCTCCCATACCCTTGATGATTTGACAGTCATCATTTTATGCTAATACCCTCCCTGTACATTAGCTATTAGGTACTATAGGGTTGAAAGAAATAGACTGTTAGAGACAGAGGATGATCAGTGGGCCAGAATGGTCAGACTGTGGTGTGTATTTTCGCCAGTACATCGGGAACACCCTACTCTTTTCAATAGACGCTCAGGGATGCCTCTTGCTGGCCTCACCAACACATTTTCCAGCAGCAACCCAAGATTTCCCAACTTATTCTCTCATCCTAAACATGCTCAGCTTCAGGTGGATTATACATTTGTCTACATAACAATAGTGTTGAATGATTATGTGTTGCTTTACTTCTCAGATACTCTACCCCATGTCCCACTAAAAACCCCAGTGTTATTCATTGGGTGGAGACTCCATGAGTCTGAAGCTGGCACATTACACGTTCAGCATTACTGATATTTCCACTTTGCCTTGCACTGTTCTGTACTGTACTTTTTTATAAAGTAGTTTCCCTTTTCCCACTTTGTTCTTTTTTACTCATAAATGAGTGATGTTTTATTTTTTATTTTTTCTATAATCTTATTATAGCTGGAATCTTATGCTAATGTTATTAGCCTGTATTCCATGAACAGATAAATACATTGAATTGAATTATTTCAAAAAATCATTTTTGAATTGTTTCTTTCCTCACTGAACCCCATTCCAAAGGACTTTATATGCTTATTTCGTATATCTCATATGTCTATGGCACTGGCAGGTTAAGTTCCTCAGACATAGTTACATAAGTTTTGTATTATTTTTAGACAGAAGACAATATTCATCTTAAAACAGCTCATGTTGGTGGTTGCAAACCATAGATGGAACTATACGTAAGTTGTGTTATAAGTATGGCATTCCTCAAATGTATAAATATAGCTACCTGAAAAGTAAGGACTGATTTTTAAAAAATACCTGAGGCATGGATATAAGAAAATCACGTTTGTTTATTTGAAATTATCTTATAATCGAAAAATTTTCATATTTAGGGTGGCTGCGAAAAAATAACTGATGTCTTAGCTTATTTCAAAAATAATTTATATGTTATCAAAACGTCTAACCTCAAAATAATAAATAACAGATGTAATCAGAAATTTAGAAGCATTACGCTGGTGTTACTGTGACAACAAAATAAATGTCAATGTAATAGCAACACATGTAATACAAAATAAGTTATGAAATTTTATTTCACAGCCCGCCCTAAACTCTAATTTTTTGGATGATACATTAGAAGTGTCATTTGGTGACAGTTGGTTAAGACACATTTGATTGTTGTCCGAATTAATTCCAGACATGCAATATTTTCTCCTTCAATTCCATGGCCATATGTGAGGTATTTTTTTAATCACTTGTTATACAGCTACACTCGTGATCAAAAAGTTATTTTAAACTTCCCTTCTAATTCCTGTGCTATGTTTAGCCAATATAATATTCATACATATTCGCAATCCAAGTATAATTGTTTTTAAACAAATGGGAAATTAATCTCTTATTATGGATAGTTTTTAAAGTAGACACTAAAAAGTAATTGTTTTATGATCATTTAATTTGATCGCGAGTATACATACATACACATGTATACAGTGGGGTGTGCTGCAACATACTTTTGAATAAGTGAGTTCATTTTTGGTATTTCTTTTTGTCCCAACAAAAAGGATATTACAAAGAATTGTCATATCTTTCATAATGAAATGTGTATACAAAAGTGGTGCTCAGAAAAGTAAGGAAAAAAGAGAAAAGATTGACTCTTTTATAAATAGAGTCAAGAAGAGCTAAAACTTATAACTTCTTTCTTATAACTTCAACATGTGATGAAAATAATTTTTTGTGATGATTACTATCAGTATTTGCAATATATAATTTCACAACAAATATTAAAAATTAGCATTGTAATACTTGTGAAAGAAACAGTCTCAACACACGATAAAGGTTTGGGGCAGCCACCCGTATGTTGTCCCTGGCTGCACAAGAGTAAAGAAAACAAATTTGCAGTGGTTTTATTGAGTTCCAGGACTGAACTAATGAGGTTTTGAAAGATGGTGGCTTTATAAGCCATGAACCAGAAGTGATGTCATCTGACCAGATCTGGAAGTGCTGTCAGTCTGGGTAGCGGAACTGGAAATTACATCAGTTTGGATGCCAGAACCGTAGGTAATGTCAAATCAGGCAGGTTTTCCCGTATTTAGCCTGCAGTGATAACAGAGGTAGGTTTAGTGCACCCCGACACCCCCTGGCCTGGTGGGTAATTACCTCCACTTGGTCCGTTCAGCTCCTTCCTAGTCGCACGTGTGTGACATCCTCGTAAATATGTTTAAAAATTATGTGGGCCATTTCATAAATGATGCCCACATTGATAGCAATGTGAAGTGGGTGAGGCAATCCTGGTGCAACAGACATTACTTGTAGTTAAAGACTTCAGAAATCAAATTGTGTGTTAGTTAAATGATATAGTTATATTTTTCCTGTTTGAATAAAAATATGCAAAATGTTTGATATACATATATGTATATTGAGGTACCTAATCCTGTGGGCCCCATTAAAAACTTTCCTTCTGTCTAGTTGTAGTCTAGTAGTTCTGTCTGGTTGTTTGTGTATGCTGCATAAACCAATCAAAAGCAATAATAGTACTTTTACGTACCCAAGAATGCCTTCTTTAAAATAAATAATGAGTTCCCATTTTGTCTGCTCGCTCTTGTTAAAATATGCATTTTTCACATGTATACCCCAAGGCAAGCAGCTTGTCACAACTGTGGGAAGTTTATTTTTATCAAAGATCTCACCTATTCTAGACTTAAACAGTGAAAAACGCATTACCATTGAATAGCCGAGTTTCAGCCCATTCTAATGTTGTATAATTGTCTATGATTGGTCATTTATATTACATGTCACAGCTGTGTGTAAAAGACAGGCAATGATTGGCTTTTGCAACAGCTCATCTTTACTTATCATTATGCATAAAGATAGACTGAGATTCTAATCACAGTTTTGACTCTTTTGAAAGTAATGTGTTTGATGATGGACTTAATGCTACCCTTAATTTTTAAGCACTGCTATTAGTATAATTTGCTGCTTTGTGATGTTCAGTTTTTTAGTTCGAGTGTCATGGGTTTAATTACCATACCTGGACACTGTCTGCTGCGTTTTTTTCCTATGTCAGTTTACTGAGCGGTGCTTTTTAAATTTCAACTCAAAATACAGGCAGTTTTTCTTAGCATTCCTGTGAATACTGTTACACTGTAGCTCTCGAACTTTCATGTGAGAACACCCCCCTTTGATTGAATGTAAATGTATCACACTGTTGTGAGCACATGAGACAAACTAGGCATTTCAGCAATGTGGTTTGCTCGTGGTATAACAGCATACATTCCCTACACCTCTTTTATCCCCAACTCCACTGTCCCTGCCTCGACCAAACTGAAACTCAGAAACGAGCACAAATACTAACATGAAATAATAGTGTGGCTTTTTGGGAGGTAAGGTTTGGGTGGGATTATGAAGTGGGCGCTCTGTGAAGCAAAGACAGTTAGGAAAACAATAAAAGAATCTCCCACAGCTGTGTTGATCCCTTTAGTGGTGGTAGCAGTGATGGGTCATATCACCAGTGAACAAGTCTCATGTGCATATGAGGCAGCACTTGCTACCTGAGAATCAAAAGTGAAACACTTGAGCAGATGTGTTGATATGACTTACTGTGTGTGTGCTGTGTGGAACTGGACCCAGACACAGACAGGCGGACATCGTTGTTTCACCCAACACGCTCCTTAATTAACAAACTATTTACAAATACGTTCAGTGCACTACCCAGTGCCTCCAGCACTGATCCCCCAAAGTCCAGGCCTCACAGTCACAAAATGCCTTTCTGTCCGCCTCCTCTCCTCTCTCCAAGCTCCGTCCTCTTCCACCCGACTCTTGCTAATGAACGGAGGGAGGCGGCCCATTTTATCACAACCTGGATGGGCTTCAGCTGTTTCCCGCCAATCCCCCACGGACACACCCCCGTGTGGCGGAAGTACCGACTGCGCACCCGGAAGCCCTCCGGGTGTCTCCAGTCTTCTTCCCCCAATAATGCTCAATAATGCCATAAACCATTTAATGCACACCTGGTTCAAATTGTGAAAATGAGCAGGTTTTGCTTTTTGTAGTTGTCTCAGATCAGTGTAAAGTTTGAAGAACTGCGATATTGGCAGAAAATATCTCTGCATTTTCTGGGATTTTGATGATAACGATAAACAATATTTGCTTCCTTTAAAAATATATTTGTAAAAGTCTTATTGATCTAGCTTTGTCTTTTTAATAGGATATTTATTGTGGGGTGTCTGTTGGTAGATAAAGATTTATTGATCTGGAATTTGCTGACAATGCTGTGATTTTCGTGGAGTCTTTGGAAGCTCTGATCAGGACACTCGAGAGACTGAGTGAGAAGTCTGAGTGTCTTTGTTTGGAAATGTCCTGGATTGAAAAACCAAACATCCAGGCCTTTAATGACCACTTGGGCACAGCGATCAGCAGTGTGTCTGTCTGCAGAGAAAGTGTCAACCTTGTTGTGAGGTTTACTTACCTTGGCAGCGATGTTCATGTCTCTGGTGACTCTTCCTATGTGATCAATAGGCGGATTGGGAGAGCATGGGGGGTCATGAGGTTGCTGGAAAGATAGAAAGGGCTGTATTTATGCAAAAGGGTAAATAATGGTCCAAGTCTTTAGAGTCCTGGTGCTTCCTGTCTTGCTATATGGTTGCGAGACATGGACGATATCCTGTGACCTGAGAGGACGACTTGACTCGTTCAGTACTGTGTGTCTTTAGAGAATCCTTGGGTACTGCTGCTTTAACTTTGTGTGAAATAAGCAGTTGCTCATCGAGTCCCGAATGAGACACATTACCTGCATTGTGAGGGAGCATCAGTTATGGCACTACAGCCATGTGGTGCGATGCCCCAAAGGTGATCCGGCTCGCATAAACTTTATTTGTTCGGGACCCATGCAGCTGGACCAGGCCAAGCAATATGCTGTACCACATTCTCCTCAACCTGACATGACCTAACCTGACCTGACCTATTGTAGTTTAACAATGAGATTAATGGAAAGAACAGTTAAGGAAAACATGTTTTACTTATTTACTTAAAACTGACGTTAAGTAACATGAAAACATTAAAATCACCAGTCAAAGTATTACTGAGATCAAACAATTCATACCATTTCAAAGTGGCCTACGTTATTTACGTAAAAGACCAACAAAACTATTATTGTAAGAGACAATCTTAAAATGTTATTGCTTTATGTTAAATCTTATATTAGTGTTTGAATAATTTGAATTGAATATAATTTACTTATAGATAAATTATAGATTATGGTACAACCTTTTACCCCTGAAGTTAACATGAGATAGACCCTTCTTATCTATATCTATGATACAGCGTATTAATTAAGTCAGTGTGTGTTTAGAATTAGTCTTATTGCTAGCAGGACTGAAAGACCCACTTGCACTTTGTAAGTGGGATAGGCATACAGTTTTCTGACCATTTAGAAATGGTCCTCCTTTTAACATATAAAGCATTAAATGGCCAAGGTCCGAATTACTTGTCTGAACTTATCATGACTTACAAACCTGAGCGCACATTAAGATCTCAAGATGCCGGTCTGCTTATGACTCCAAGGATTAATAAAATAACAGTGGGAGGTCGAGCTTTTAGTTACACTGTGGAATGGTCTGCCTGCTACAATAAGAGATGCCCCTTCGGTCCCAGCCTTTAAATCTCGGCTGAAGACTCACTACTTCAGTTTAGCATATTCTGATTAACTGTACATATTGCATCTCTGTTGTTAGTCATTAGCACTAAAACATAAGTAACATGATTGGGTAACACTTTATAATAACTGCACACTATGAAGCATTAGTTAAGCATGACTAAATACTTTGTTCATCATTTAGAAAGCATCGCTTCCACATTAATTGGCATTAGCAACAACTTTATAAATGCCATTATAAATGCTTTAGTACTAATCACAAAGTATATTTATGTCTTTGATAACTGCATTTACGATGCTTTATTAATGATCAATTAACTAATGCTTCATAGTGTGCAGTTGAAAATACTTTGTTCATCATTTAGAAAGCATCGCTTCCACATTAATTGGCATTAGCAACCACTTTATAAATGCCATTATAAATGCTTTAGTACTAATCACAAAGCATATTTATAATGTCTTTGATAACTGCATTTACGATGCTTTATTAATGATCAATTAACTAATAATTAATATTTTTCAAAGAATCAGTACTAAAGCATTTATAATGGCATTTATAAAGTGGTTGCTAATGCCAATTAATGTGGAAGCGATACTTTCTAAAAGATGAACAAAGTATTTAGTTATGCTTAACTAATGCTTCATAGTGTGCAGTTATTATAAAGTGTTACCCATGATTGTTATAATTTGTTACTAACCCTCACCTATTCTGTTTCTGTTCTCGGTACTCAAATGTGGCTCTTGGTGCCACGGCCCACCTGCCAAGTTGTTTGCCTGCCTGTGGTAAAGTCATCCCTGATGGAGGATCACATGAATCATGGGAAAAAGGGGTCCTTTCATCGGATTGGCTGGCGAAACAGCGCTTCAGCCATGGAATGGCCAAATGGGGAGGCAGCTTGATGGATGAGGTCTCCAGGACTCTAAAAATATCCAAATCTTATTATGTGATATCATCTACTGTTAAATTCTGCTCCGTACTTCTAAAATTTTTATTATTATGCTTTATTAAGGATTTGTTCTGTTCTGTGTATTGTATTATATTGACCCCCTTCTTTTGACACTGCACGCCCAACCTACCTGGAAAGGGGTCTCTCTTTGAACTGCCTTTCCCAAGGTTTCTTCCATTTTTCCCTACAAGGTTTTTTTGGGAGTTTTTCCTTGACTTCTCAGAGAGTCAAGGCTGGGGGGCTGTCAAGAGGCAGGGCCTGTTAAAGCCCATTGCGGCACTTCCTGTGTGATTTTGGGATATACAAAAATAAACTGTATTGTATTGTATTGTATAAATGGTTCAACTATATTAGAAAACTTAAAGAACAACATATATAAACTTTACACAGAACTTTTCTTTACTTTGCCATACCAGCTTTTTCTCTATTTTTATTGAACTGCCAGAATCCTGTGAAGCATACTGAAGCTGCAGAACTTTGGTATTTTTAGGTAAACACAGCTGCAATTATAATGAGAGCAATTTAAACAGACACCCTTAAAGTAAATGAGGTATAAATCCAAAGGGAATAAAATACTAAGAATAATTCAACTATAGGGTATGAACATTACAGTCTGGATTAACATAAACTGCTCTGCCATAAGGTGAATTGTGCAGCCTACGAGCAAGAACAAAAATGTAACATGCTTTCTACTGAGGAAACTTCAAGTTGTGTGACAGAAACACCGTTCTGTCCACAGTATCTGGCCTCAGAGCAGCCCGGTTTCCTGGTACAAACGGTGCTGAAAGCCTTCCCTGAAGGACTGCTTGAAACAGGGATGCACTGGTACTTTTTTGCAAGTTTCCCCAAATTGAGAAGATGTACTTCTTGTGTTTTCCACTACTCAAGTTGGTATTCATTACTGCCCACCTCAGGTATCAGTCATAAAGTCGCTCTTGATCTCTTTTTCAATGGCAATGTGCAGAGACTCTCCTCTGAATTCCTGTGTTTGTTTTACAGTACTGTAGCTGCTTAAAGACTCTTTTTCTTGTTTGCTCCTTCCCTTGTGTCATCACCTACTCCAACTTCGGGAATGTGGTGAGGAAGCAAGAATCTGTGCAAGAGTTTTAAACAATAAAAAATAAAAAATTGTGCTTTGGAATTGAGGACACCTACAAAGACAAGGAGAAATGAGGAAAAGGTTATCCTGAAGGAGCAGTTTGTCAAGATTGGTTTAGGGGTGAAAGGAGTTTTGGACACAGTGTTGATTAAGAAGCTGGAAAGTGAAGATGTGATGATGAATGTTATTCGTGCATATGCCCTGCAAGTTGGGTGTGCGATGGATGAGAAAGAAATTTTTCTGGAGTGAGTTGGATAAAGTGGAGAGAAAGTAGTAAATATGGTGTCAAGGAGAGGAATGAAGAAGGTCAGATGGTAGCGAATTTTGCAAGAAGAATGGACATGGCTGTGGTGATTATATATTTTAAGAAGTGGGAGGTACACAGGGTGATGTACAAGAGCAAAGGAAGATGCACACAGGTGAATTTTATCCTGTGTAGGAGAATCAGTTTGAAGGAGTTTGGAGACTGCAAAATCGTGGCAGGGGAAACCATAGTTAAACAACATAGGATGGTGGTCTGTTGGATGACGTTGGAGATCAAGAAGAGGAGGAGGATGAGGGCAGAGCAAAGGTTCAAATGGTTGAAGTTGAAAAAAGGAAGACTGTAACGTGGAATTCAGGAAGGAGATAAGACAGGTGGCACTGAAAAGTTACCAGACAGCTGGGAAAGCAGAGGTTGTAAGGGAAACAGCCAGAAGAGGGCCTGGTGTGATATTTTGACAGAGAAAGGAGGACAAAGGAACCTGGTGGTAATATTGGCAAGTACAGGATAGTATACAGAGCAAGAGGTTGGCGAAGAAGAAGTGGGATTAAGAAAGTCGACAGGAATACAAGGAGGTAAGGTATAAGTTGAAGAGAGAGGTGGCAAAAGCTAAAGTAAAGGTGTTTGATGATTTGTATGAGAGGTTGGACACTAAGGGTTTAGACCTTTACCGATTGGCTAGACCAGCGTTTCCCAGCCTCAGTCCTGGGGACCCACTGTGGCTGCAGGTTTTTGTTCCAACCAGATTCCTAATCAGTGACAACACCTGATAGCACTGATCTCATTTAATTAGCTGGTATTATTTTTATTTTATTCTACATTTAGAAAAGCACAGCAACATGATTTTTACTTTTATAAGACATTTAGCAATATTTCTCTTTTGCTATAGATTTAAATGCTTAACTCTCTTTTGTTGATTTCATTATATTTTGCCCTTTCTCTGTACAGTTTTCCCCTTCGTTGTATCTTATTGGCAATTTAAAATGAGAAGAGCAGAAACACTGAAAAACAACACTGAATAATCAAAGGCTGCAACTACTTTAGCATCAGACCCACTAATTAGTAAATAATGGATTCATTAAACAATTAGAACACCTAGAAATTTAGAATGAAAATCAAGATGAAAATATTGTTAAAAATTAAAATAATACATTATTCCCATATAACTGCTTGGTACTATATATATATATATACTGTACATATTTTACCAAACTTAGTTTTCTAATTTCTATATTGTTCCCAAAATACAGAACTTGGGAAATAACACATCACTTAATTAGCCCAAGAGTCTAATTAAAAACAGAAGCTGGTTGGAACAAAAACCTGCAGCCACAGGAGGTCCCCAGGACCGAAGTTGGGAAACACTGGGCTAGACAGAGGGACTGAGGAGGGAAAGATGTGAAGCAGGTTAAGGCAATAAAGGATAAAGTTGGAAACATACACACAAGTGAGGAGAGTGTGTCGAGCAGATGGAAAGAGTACTTTGAGAGGTTGATGAATGAAGAGAATGAGAGAGCGAGAAGGTTGGATGATATGGAGTCAATCGGGAAGTGCAGCAGATTAGCAAGGAGGAAGTAAGGACAACTATGAAGAAGATTAAGAACAGGAAGGCTGTTGGAACAGATGACATACCTGTGGAGACATGGAGTTGGTTAGGAGAGATGGCAGCGGATCTTTTTACCAGATTGTTTAATACAACTTTGGAAAGTGAGATTATGCTTGAGGAGTGGAGAAGAAGTGTACTGGTACAGATTTCAAAGAATAAGGATCATATGCAGAGTTATAGTAACTACAGAGGGATAAAATTGATGAGCCACAGCATGACGTTATGAGAGAGTAGTGGAAGCTTGGTTAAGAAGTGAGGTGATGATTAGTGAGCAGCAGGATGGTTTCATGCCAGGAAAGAGCACCACAGATGCAATGTTTGCTCTGGAGGAGTTGATGGAGAAGTAGAGAGAAGGCCACAGAAGGAGTTGCATTGCGTCTTTAGAAAGCAAATGACAGGGTGCCGCAAGAGGAGTTGTGTTATTGTATGAGGGAGTCGGGAGTGACAGAGAAGTACATACGAGTTTTATAGAATATGTATGAGGGAATTGATGAGGTCTGCAGTAGCAGTGACAGAGGACAGGAAGATATGAAAACAGATGATCTGCTGTGGTGACCCCTAACAGGAGCAGCTGAAAGAAGTAGAAGAATATAGGCATGTGCTTCTTATGGAAATAAAAATAATTAGTTTGAACAGATTAATAATTCGTTCCAACTGATTTTTTTGCCTGACACCAATGGAGTTACGTACTAGATCAATTTCACTTAAATTGCATTTTAAAGAGGAACAGCAATTTTTGCCACACCAGCTCTGTACACCATGACTCATTCATCTTGATCTCAGTTTATTACCTGTACCAGTTTCGACTACGTTCAGTTACATTTATCTTACAATTACAGATAAAAACATTCCATTGATCTCAACACAAAAATGAAGGTAATCTAGCAGTATGAACGAGGAACGAATGCGAATATGATCACATGTGACTTTAAGTTATTCCATTGTAACCGTTATTTACCACATGCACAGTAATGCTGCACTCTGGCTTTTAATCCGGTTAACCTACAAAGCCTCTGTATTGTGTGTCACAATGTGCCGCTTTTTGCAAACCACCACAAAGAGGTAAGGAAAGCACACTGAACTCTATTATCTGTTAATGTTTAATACTAACAGGGTGAATTGTTAAAACAGATAACTTTTGAGTGCCTAAACTCTGCCGGTACAATTCCTGTTCTCACAGATAACACAATGAACACTGGGAGAGGCTCACACTGATGATGTAACTTGACACAGGCAAAGAGCCGTGTTTTTGATTGTTTTTTGCAAAGTGAGTAACATACTCGATAATTTTACGTTGTATGTCATTAAAACAACAATTAAGATATTATTTTAGATGATCCACATTGTACACACCTATAGTATGCTTTTATTTTATGTGCAATCCTTCAGTTATACGGGGTGATCAAGCTGTTACCTCAGCTCTTTATCACTGTCTTCTCTTTTACAACAAGGTGTGACAGATAGGGGGCGCTGTCATCCCCTTGAACCCTCAGACCAGACACCAGATCAAAGTCTAAATAATGGATTTATTACAATAAAAATGTGCACAAAGCACCCTCCACTCCACAATACTCATACACAATAATAATCACAATAATCAATAATCCTCCACACCTCCCAGCAGCTCAGTCACCCTTCCTCCCAACTCGGCTCAACTGCTGGGATCTCCCATAGTTCTTTTATATTCCCTGACCCGGAAGTGCTTCCGATCACCCCGTCCATGTGATTCTTATCACTTCTGGGTCAGATTAAAACTCTTCTTTTCTTCAGCCTGGAAGTACTTTATTTCTTCCGTCCTCGTGACTACGGAGTACTTCCGTGCTATATCAAACATACAAGTCCTTGATACTCCCTGCAGCGTCCTCTGGTGGCCCCCATGGTATCCAGCAGGGATGTGAAGGAAAACTCCAAGGTCCAAGATGCTCTGCTGGAATTTGGGGCCTTTCCACATCGCAGGGAGGGCTCTATCTGGCGGTGTGGAGGTATTGGTCAGGATAAATGGCCGGCCATACTGTATGCCACAAAGGTATAATCTGTTTTGTTTCTTCTGCTACATGTAAACCATTCTCCTAACTTTCTTCTTTCACATTTGTAAATGGTGTCTATACTGTTTTGTGCACAGACCCAGAGTCATACCCGAAGTGTCACCTATAGGGGGCTGCTGCCAACCAAATCATTTAAAAATGCATATGTGAGCCAATGGAAAATAGGCATCTAAAATTATGTGCAATTCAGTGGTACAGACTGTACCTATTTGTTGTTTTATTTAATTGGTTTTTTGGATGATCCCACATGGTAACTTCCTACAGTTACACGAACGAAATGTAGCATCATCTTGCTAAGAACACCTGATGAGGGCTGTAACATTAGGTCTTTCTACAAGACAGTCACAGGTCATTCACACATAATTTGGCCACATTTGTTTTAGGCATTGTGACAGCCTGTCATGTGATCCATTTGTCCTCCTATTGTGTTGTTCTTCTGGGCCTACAAGATCTTTATTGAATGAACACCTTCTTGCAATAGTCATCACCAGCATCATCCTACTGTCACTTCAGACGGCGTACATGTGCTTTGTAAAGATTATACATTTAAGTTAAAGAAGAGCTCTGCAATGACTGGCACTCCTGAGTGGAGTTGAATCCTATACTTGGGACAGAGTGGGGTTATTTGTTACAGTGCAAATTTTTTAACTATATGCAAAATGTACTTTAGAATTAGTGACCGATGTTCAGTTTGCAGAGGGTTTTTGAGAGTTAGTCTTTACAGATTGTCATGTGATTTTTCTTAACCACGAGTGGCTTGTTAAACAACACAACATGTGTTACATTATTTTGAAGGAAAGATTGCACATCAATTATTTAATATTTATTAATTATAACCTAACACTCCAAAATGAATTTAATCTAATTGATGGTTGTGGGTGGAGCCTTTTACAGGTACAAGACAGAAACAGGAGTCCTTTCTGAAGAAGGTGCTAATCCATCACAGGGCTCCTCACACTTGGTCAGCTTTGAATCACCAAGTAACCTAACCGGCACCTCTTTGGGAATATGGGAGGAAACCTGTACACAGTACACAGAGCAAAATGCACACACACCCTAAGGAGAGCATGTACACTCCACATACTGTAGAGAGTGAACAGGAGCAGTATTTAAATACACTAATCTGTGCTCTTCCTTCAACACATTTTGTTTTGATTTTTTACTTTTGATAAAGCAAAATTCAGCTGTAAAAATTAATTTCTATTCAAGCATTTGAGCGTCTCAGAGGCAATACGCAAGATTCCAAGAAAGGGTTTGGATTTGCTCTGCTTGTTTCTCACAGCAGTAATTTTATTCATTTTATTGGATGTCAGTGGTTATAGTTTGTCTTTTTTGTGTTTTGTGAGACCATTTAAAAATGTGTGTTGTGTTCCATGAGGACTTTAACTTATATTGTTTCTTGAAAAACTTAAGTAAATTTATTTTGTTTAATAATAAATATCCCCTTTTATCCAACCATTTTCTACCACCTTTCTAGTCCGGGTTGCAGGGAAGTTAGTCTAAGAAATGAAGAAGGAAGGCGTTAAAACAGTGTGACAGATGCATAAGTGGAGTAGATAGATAGATAGATAGATAGATAGATAGATAGATAGATAGATAGATAGATAGATAGATAGATAGATAGATAGATAGATAGATAGATAGATAGATAGATAGATAGATAGATAGATACTTTATTAATCCCAAGGGGAAATTCACATAATCTAGCAGCAGTATACTGATACAAAAACAATATTAAATTAAAGAGTAATAAAAATGCATGTAAAAGCAGACAATAACTTTGAGTAATGTTAGCATTTACTCCCCCGGGTGGAATTGAAGAGTCGCATAGTGTGGGGGAGGAACGATCTCCTCAGTCTGTCAGTGGAGCAGGATGGTGACAAAAGTCTGTCACTGAAGCTACTCCTCTGCCTGGAGATGACACTGTTCAGTGGATGCAGTGGATTCTCCATGATTGACAGGAGTTTGCTTAATGCCCGTCGCTCTGCCACAGATGTCAAACTGTCCAGCTTTATTCCTACAATAGAGCCTGCCTTCCTAAAGGCAGAGTTGTGTCTCTTAGCACACCGAAATGAAATGAGCTGGTGACTAAAGAAGCTTCACAACAACATGGAGCGGAGGGGCAGCATCAGTTATGGTGAACTCTAATATTGCCATCATCATCTTTTCTGTCACGGGTCAAGGGTCTCCCTGCTGTCTCTCAGTCTCTATGCTTCTGTTTCTGTTACTACACAACAGACTAAATGACACTGATAGTACTGTAGTACGAGAGCCAGATATTAAAATTTTGGATATTTTGGGCACATTGGCACACCAGCATCTTCCATTTTCTGATTTTTTTTCGGCCTTGTATTTTGGATTTGTTTGTGATCTGATATTTTGTAACACATTTTGAAAATCCATTGCTTTTTAAAAAAGTTAAAATTTTATGACATCCTTCTGTTTTAGCTTCAAAGGTAGGTGAGCTTTTTTCATCCCGAAGTCCACTTCTTTGGCTTGTTACCAACTGTAATACCAGGGGATAAATCTTAACTTTGAATTGCCTTCTTTTCCCTCCTCTTTCGCACAGGGAGTTTCTACTACAACAAGCTGGCTTGTATGATCCCAGCTGACAGATTGATAATCTTTCTGGAAGTCCTTTGTTTCCCGTGACCATAGCGCCCATAGCAGCCTTTATCTGTAGGGATAACTCATTATGTATATGTCAATATATAACAGAATAGCACTATTACGCTACAAAACTATGTCCTGCTACAGTGTTGAATATGCTGCATCTTCTCTTGAGGCAGTTCACTATTTTTGATTAAACAGGGCAGTCATTTATGTTGTTGATGTCAATTCTGAGTTCTTGCTAACATTTTTTATACTGCTCTCCAGTCTGTAGTTATTCAACCTTCTCAACCTGTAATGGCACTATATGTTTAAATTGATCAATTGATGAGTGACATAGTGGCATATTTGTTATCTTTGCTGCCTCTGACTTCTAGAGGTGTTGGTTCAATTCTTAGCCTTTTTGGCGTCTGTGACAAATTTTCATGTGTTTCTCTGATTTCTCTCTTCTGGTCCCTTTGGTTTATTTCCACATCTGAGAGATGTTAATGGTTGGTTAATTAGTAAACCAAATCAGGTAACATAGGCTATGTCATGCTGCAAAGTTGTAGTGAAAATGTGGCTTCACCAAACAGATAGATTCATGATTGATTTACAAGCATTTCTGAACTGGTTACTTCAAAACAATGGAGGAAAGGTGAGATGAGAACTGATATTCATTTATGCAAGGAAGTTAAAATTCATATTCTGTTATTGTTGATATAATTGTTTTTAAAAAAGAAGGATATGTATGTAATAGTATTGTCAAATCAAAATATATAAAACAAATAAAAAAATAGCTTCAGCAGGGTGTGTAAAGTCAATTTTAAGGTTATTACCAACAAATGTCTATGTACTTTGGTTGATGTGCAATACAAAATACACAAACACATGTTTAATCAATTCAGGTTTATTGAATTATTTGCAATACAGAGCCAATCTGTTTCAGAGGTCAGTTGTTAGGGTTTTGTCTTCAGCAGTTCCTCACTAATAATAATTCAGGATTATTTTAGATGACTGAATAGTATCAGAGCATCCAGAACAGAGAAGTTTACATAATCATATGAATGATAGACACAAAGGCTGAAGAGCAAGAAACTCTCATGGAACAATGGCCCTAGCTAATCCTGGGTGAAAAATGTATGTTAAGAATGACACAATGCCCACTTTCACCATCCCTCAAAGTGTCAAAAAGGCTGGTTCCTTGTAGTCTGAGGAAACATTGAGAAGTCTATAAGAACTATGGCACTCGATGACCCAGCCAGTGTCTATACACACACTTCATCTAACTTGATCTCATTGGTTCTTTGTAGTCTAGCATGTGGTAACTCCTTGGAGTCTCATTTGGGCAGAGCCATAGTCTTAGTGTGACCCGACATTTGCGTGATAGACATATGCGCGCCGAAAAAGTAGCACTGATTAAAACGCGCCGACAAAATCGCCTCGACAAAATCGCGAAAGTTGCATTAAATATGAATTACTAGTTTAAAGCATATATAATAATGTTTATTTTAGAAATCAATATTATGAGACGCGGCATGCCATCATCATGGCACGCAGATAGTCCTTAAGATCACGCCCTGCATATGTAGGAAGAATTGCAGCAAGGGCGTCCCACTCTCTTGGCCTCTCTCGCGATTTTGTCGGCGCGCATTTGTCAAAAACCAGTTAGCGGGTTTGTCGGTGCTCATTTGTCCTTTGAGGTTTTGTCGGGGCACATATGTCTATCGCGCTTTAGTCGGTGAACCTAGTCTTAGTAATACTGTACCTAGTAAAAAAAATTTTATTTTTGCAATGAATACAAAAATATTTTGTTGGGAATGCTCAATAATGTTGTACTTTGCTTATAGCAGAATACCTGTTAAATGATTTAGTTATTTCACTGTACGTTAAAACACTTTAATATAGTGAAGTGTGCTGATATGTAGTCAAGTATGTTCTCTGCAGATCCTTGCCTATTTCTTGAAATGAGGAAGAGCTTCACAAAAATAACTGCTTGCTCACAGGTTATGGATAGAAATTGAGCAAGTTGGCACTTTTACTTAAAGGTTGGGAGAAAAAATAGAGGAAATTTCTATAGGTTCATGAAATGTAGTCCTGAAAGTGTACACATTAGGTTGAACAGATGTAAAATGTGGCTGGCAGCAAAAAATACATCAGAAAACAGAGTGTGTGTGACTTGCTTATTATCTTGAGGAAATTCTGTTTAGTGTTCTGCAGGAAAGCCTTCTTTATAAATGCTGATAGGACCGTTAATTATGGTCAATGCTTATATTGGGCCGATCTTCTGTTGTAGTGTTCCTAATTGTTTAGTAAGCTGCATTATCTTTTAACACGGCCTATTCTAAGGATGACTTAGGTTTTTTTCATCTAATACTACATAACCTTTCTAAATCACATCTCACTGTGTCATATCTTTTGTTCTCTAGCAGAAACTCTGCTTTTTGGGTGGTTGAACTTATAAGAAAAACAAATACAAGAAAAAAGCTTTCAGAAAGCATTCAGGTTGTTGCACTTGTTGGGTGGTACCATTTCAGGAAAGAGGAAGCTTGCAGAACCTAAGGGAAAGAAACTCATTTTGTTTTAAATGAGTCTATTGCAGTGTGTGTGGAACTTGTAATGCGTTCTCCAGACATGCCTCTGACTGAGACACCACTGCCACCACTATGTGATATGGCACTGCTGAATCCTGCACCTCCCATTCCTCCTCCAAATCCTGCAGCACCTCCAGTTCCTTCTCCCATTCCTCCAAATCCTGCAGCATCTCCCAAACCTACTCCAGCTCCAAATCCTCCTCCTGCTCCAAAACTTCCACCTAAAAAAATAAAAAGGACATAGTTCAGTCATATTACAGCTTCAGAGGCTTAGTGTTAGCATGTTTCTTCCAGTAGTCACTAAAATAATGAAGATAATGTACTAAAAAATAAATAGAAATTCAATGAACTCTTCTGCTTACCAGATGATGCGCTAACAGAAGATGACTGCATGTGGACTGCTGTGACTGCACCTCCTCCTGGACTGAGCCTGGCAGAAAAACAGGTTGATTTAGACCTCAGTATTACAATCTTAATGCTTTCTGATTTTATCTTAGTTATATATATACATATATATGCATATATATAAATATACATATATATATATACATATACACATATACATACATAGCAAAATACCCGCGCTTTGCAGCAGAGAAGTAGTGTGTTAAAGAAGTAATGAAAAAGAAAAGGAAACATTTTAATAATAACGTAACATGAATTTTGTCATTGTCATGAGTGTTGCTGGCATATATATATATATATATATATATATATTGTAGCGACCCGGCAGTCAGCGCTGCCGGAGTGATGCATTGTGTGAAGGTTGTACATTCACTGATTTTTCTATTGTTTTTCCTGTTGTACTTATTAATTTCTTAATTTGTAAATAATGTTGTGTTTGTGTCCAATTAGTTGGGTGGGTTTGGGTCATCGCCGTCCGGGGTTATTTATTTTGTAAAAAGTACCGGTTATGTGAAATGTGTCTTCGTGCATGACCTTGGCAATGGCCGTGCAATAATGTCGAGCTTTGTTTACTGGCTATCTGTGAATAAAAAGATACAACAGGACAGAGCTGTATTCATTGCTAAGATTTCATCTAAGCAATTAATGCCGAGACACTCGGAGTTGTGCGGTGTATGGGACACGAGTGCTCGTTACTTAAGGAGCTGGGTACAGCTGCGTGCTGCCGAGACACTCGTAGTCGTGCGGTGTATGGGACACGAGTAGTCGCTACTTGAAGAGCTGGGTAAAGCTGCGTGCATAACGCTGGCAATCCGCTAGCCGACAGCTTGGGAGAGGTGCACGGCAGAGTTCGGCTTTAAAAACTTCAAGACTCGACCACGGGTCGCTACATTGGTGTCAGAAGTGGGAGACCAGGCTGTTTAGAAGACGCCGTTATGGAACAGAGTCTTGAAGAATTAGAGCGTGCCATCTTAGAGAACAGCGTTACGTTAGAGCGCCTGATCAGCGGAGCTGAAAAGCGGCAGACCGGCCTGATGGTACCAGTATTCCCCGGACAGTGTTGCGATCTTCTGAGCACGGCCAGAGTGGGCTGTCGGCTGCCGCAGCGATACCCCAGGTTACCAGCTGGACGGTCCGCTTCTCTCGGTCACCTGCTAAGCTGCCGCGATACAGCGGATTGACTCCTTTAGAGCCATACCTTGCACAAGTGGATCTGGCCGCGATACACAATGAGTGGAACCGCGAGGAAGCTGCGACACACTTGGCCCTTGCCTTGGAGGGTCCCGCACTTCAGGTACTCATTGATCTTCCATCGGAAGAGTGTTGTGATCTTCAGGCTCTCACCGCTGCTCTCACCCGTCGCTTTGGACAAAGAACTTCAGCAGAATGCAGCAGAGAAAAGCTGACTAGCTGACGTCGGCGTGAAGGTGAGAGAGTGTAGGAGCCTTTGCCGCTGACATCAGGGTATATACACGAAAAGGTTACCCTACTTTCTCGACAGCAGTGAGGGAAGAACTCAGTCTTCATGCTTTCCTGCGGGGCCTCACACCAGAACGTCTTCGCCAGCATGTCTGTCTATCGTCACCCCGAGATTTGAGCGAGGCACTACGAGAGATATACATATACACATATATACATATACAGTACACATATACATATATAGCAGAATACCCGCGCTTCGCAGCGGAGAAGTAGTGTGTTAAAGAAGTAATGAAAAAGAAAAGACAATGTAATTGTTTTGTCATTGCTTTGAGTGTTGCTGGGATATATATATATATATATATATATATATATATATATATATATATATATATACATACATATGCATATATATAAATATATATATATATACATACATACATACATACACACATATATATACACATATACATATATATACATATATATATATACATACATACTGTACATACATACATACATACATAGATACATATATATATATATATATATATACACCTTTTGGGGTGCGAGCAGCTGTTGCTGGGGGTGCCAGAATCCATGGAGGAAGAAAAATGAAAAACGTTATTTGTACAAAATCTTAATTTACTGTATCTATCCATTCCTAAATAATTAAATGGGCAGGCTATGTCGTATCAGTGCAATACGCTGCTTGTTAAAACGGATGACTCCCGCTCTTACGTGCACTTAGTGCTGCATGGGTATTATGAACTATCGTATCTGTTCAAGTTCTATTTAAATTTTAAATATAAGTTATTTTTATTTAGTCGACAGAAATATGTTTGGTGGGAATGTAAGTTAAATGTAGTCATCATTGCATACATTTTTCTTCACCATATTTCTTCACCATAGAAATTTAAAGACTAAATTCAACTTACATTCCTAACAAAGATATTTCTGTCGGCTAAATAGAACCTACTTATATCCAAATAGAACTTGAAAAGATATATTTTTTCGAATCTGATCGCGCATTTCAGATCGACTTGACACGCATCACATCGAGCCCGCGTGCTATTGTGCTCTCACCTGCCTGCTTCAATAAGTCACCCTCGCTTCGCTCTTACTTTTTTACTGTTCATTTAATCATGGCTAGTCGCGAAAAAAATTAGAAAATGGAAGGAGGATTACACTGAGTATGGCTTTACTAATACAATTATTGATGGCGAATAAAGTATCCATTATTCATAAAGCTTCAATTGGTGATCTGTTTTTCTGCGTTAACCTCATTATTTTTTCATACTTCTTCTCAAACCAAGGGGGTGCGAGGGGAAAATGAATCGGGAAGCGCTGATTTATATATATTGAAATATACTGAAATAGTTTTAATGTCAAATAATGCAAACAATATGCAGCACGTGTTTCGCCCTAATTCTGGGCTCATCAGGCGTACATACTCACTGCACCCCCTGTCGGAAATCGAACCTTGGACATCAGCGCTAGAGGCGAAGCGTCTCGTGTTCGCCACGGCGTGTGGTTCGTTTATTTGACAGTATGTAGATCGGGAGATTATATATATATATAAAAGATAACTTCTTTAGCCACAATAAATGCCTTTATTGAATAGACAAAGTGGGGTGAACAAGTTCCTTTTTACTGCAGCCACAGCCGCGACATCACATAAAAAGCATCAATAATAACACATAAACTTGTAATATTATTTAGGAAAAACGCAACATTTTACTCACCAAAAATTCGGATTATTTGTAAACAAAATCCATCCTCCTCTCTTTCCTCAAAAACAGTTCAATTACTCTGTCGTATGGATTATCCGTGCACTTCAGTTCCATCAAAACCTCACTTTCTATCGTCATCAAAGCTAATGCTGAAAGGCGAACCCGCCCTATGGTATTTCTGGCATAAGTTTGAATTCACTTTAGGGCTGAAAATGTCCGCTCGATAGAAGCAGTGTACACAGGAATGGTCACCGCCAAATATACCAAAGTGAACAGCTGCCCTATGCTCTCATTCAGATTTTTCTGATGAAGGAAGTCAAGGAGATCAGTGGGAGATTCTCCTGCAAAATCATCCATGGCATACATTACAGTCAGTTCTGTTTTTAGCCGAGACAGATCAAAAAGCACTCAGTGACTCTTGTGTTACACTGGAGAAGGCTGCATGCGTGAAATTTTTCTTGTATTCCCGAAACTTCTGGGGCTTGAGGAGCGTGACAAACATCGGGTTTTCGTGGTCTTGAAATCTGATCTGTGTCTGGCAAATAATATTGTCCAGAATCATGGAGTTGGCCGTAGTGCACGCAACGATCTTTCGCTCGGAGCGTTTGCGGTGCGTTCAATGGCCTCATAGAGTTCCTCATATCGGCTTCTATCCAATCAACAGGTCTGAATACGATGACGTTGCCGTACGCCTGCTAGAGGGCCCTACTGACACCAACTCAAAATCTGATTGGTTGAAGCAACAGGTTAATCGACATTTATTCTGTGTTAGAGTGCCTCCACAACAGATTTTGAAAGCCTCTCTGCCTGGCAACAAATGATGGCTGAAATGTGATTGGTTAGATATTTTAATACGAAACTCCGCCTCCCACGGCTATCAAGCTGAATTCTATTACAGTATATGGAGAAAAATACGTTCCAGTTATGACCATTACGTGTAGAATTACAAAATGAAACCTGCCCAACTTTTGTAAGTAAGCTGTAAGGAATGAGCCTGCCAAATTTCAGCCTTCTACCTACACGGGAAGTTGGAGAATTAGTGATGAGTGAGTCAGTGAGGGCTTTGACTTTTATTAATATAGATACAGTATATATATATATATATATATATATATATATATATATATATATATATATATATATATATATATATATATATATATATATATATATATATTTACAAATCAATAAAGATAACACAATCCAAAGAAATTGAGCAATGTAAAAAAATATTTTCATGTCTATTTTAAATTACTTACTATTTTCATGGCTGTTGTCTTAGTAAAAATTCCACGTGGATTTCTCTCCACAGTAACAGGTGAGTTACTCTCATACCTGCTCTCCTCGCCTTCCAGTAGTTTCCTGTAGGTGGCGATCTCAATGTCCAGGGCCAGCTTGACATTCATCAGCTCCTGGTATTCACGGACCTGTAGGGCCATATCTTGTTTGGCTTTCTGCAAGGCGGCCTCCAGATCAGCGATGCGGGCCTTTGCATCTTTCACAGCCACCTCCCCACGTTCCTTGGCTTTAGCGATTGCTGTCTCCAAGTTCGCTCTCTGCAAGGAAATAAACAATTTAAAGATGTTTGAATTGGTAAGCATTATGAAGTAGAGTTTTGGACTATACTTGATCATCATATAAACTGTGATTCTTAGCCAGAAGGCTTCAGGGCACAAAAAAAAACTTTTCTGTGAGTTATACATCAATCCATCCTTTATCCAGCCCACTATATACTAACTACAGGGTCATGGGAGTCTGCTAGAGCCAATCCCAGCCAACACATGGCGCAAGGCAGGAAACAAACCCTGGGCAGGGCGCCAGCCCGCCGCAGGTGAGTTATACAAGTTTATATAAAATGGTAGAACAGTTGAACTGTTGTGATGAGAACAGGTTGTTCAGTGCAGTTTGATTCTGTAACTAATGACAAGAGAATGAGATGTTAATGGCTTACCTGTCCCTTGAGTGCTTCAATTTCAGCTGTCAGTCAGCTGATCAAACGGTTCAGGTCTGAGATTTCAGATTTGGTGTTTTTCAGGTCATCGCCATGTTTTCCAGCTGATATTGCCATCTCCTCATACTATAAAAACATTAAAAGTCCTCAGATGTCTATGTGTTGTTATGCAAATCCATTTCTGTATACTTCTGTCATGTCTGGGTCTAATAATAATATTGCACATTTCTCCTTTGCTTACCTTGTGCTTGTACCAGTTCTCAGCCTCTGCTCGGCAACGATTTGCAATGTCTTAATACTGAGCGCGCACTTATGCCACGATGGCATTCAGATTGAGTTTATGGCTGTTGTCCATCTCTAGAATCGCTGAGGTTTCTTTATCCTGATTCTGTAATTCGTTGAGCTCCTGTTATTATAAACCAGACGAAAAAAAGTGCAAAGTTTCAAAGTTTCTTTATTTGCCATTTGTGCATAAAACCAACAGTCAAAGCACATTGGAATTCTTGTGCAGAGCTCATTCAGAGTCATCATAGTAAACATTTAAAAAAAATAAACAATAAAAAAAATTACACCAACACTATACAAAAAGGTGGTAATATCTGAGCTGTGTCTCAAATTGTAGTACAGTTTTTATGTCTGAGCAGAGAGTGAGCTGGGTGGAATGAGTCCCTGATAATTCCCTCTGCTCTTTTCCGACAGTGATGTGTGTACATAGAGTCCATGGAAGGAGGTTTTGTCCCTATGATCCTCTCCGCAGTCTTTATGAGTCTTTGCAAAGCCTTCCTCTCTGCCTGTGTGGTGTTCCCATAACAGACAGTGATGCCTATGGTAATAATGCTCTCTATTAGTCCTCTGTAGGCCTGGATGAGAGGATGATGGTTCAAGCCAGCTTACCTGAGCAGCCTAATGAAATAAACCCTTTGCTGGGCTTTTTTCACTGTGGCTGTCATGTTATGAGTCCAGCTCAGGTCTGATGTAACCTGCAGTCCCAGGAATCTGTGGCTGTCGGCCCTCTCCACCTCAGTCCCTTTGATGATAAGAGTCTGTAGAGGGGGAGGATTCTTCCTAAAATCCAGTATTATTTCTTTGGTCTTTTCTGTGTTAAGGATGAGGTCATTAACATTAGCATCTTGCAATATCTCAGTGTTCAATTACAGCATGTCATATCATTCTGACAATTAAGAAGATTACCGCATCGTAGAGGGCATGCAAGAAGTTAATCTCATCTTGAAGTGCCTCGACCTTGGCCTCTAGTTCAATCTTGTTCATGTAAGCGCCATCAACATCCTAGAGACAAGAAAGGGCAAGTGAGCACTGCAAATGTGAACTGTTCAGCTGGCATCAGTTTTCATTATTACCCAAATCTGAGTGGCATGCACCATTTGTCTGAATGTAATTTTAACACATGCCATGATCCTATGCTATTTAAAAGGATTCACAACAATCTGGATTATATTTTAATTGTAAAAATGCATATTTGTACCTTTTTCAGCAGGACAAAGTCATTTTCAACTGCAGCCCTTTTGTTGATTTCATCTTCATACCTGAGTAAAAATCAAAGTATTTAGTCAGTTTGCCATTGCCAGAATAAGTGCATGGTGTGTGGGAGGGTGTTTTACGGGCATGAGCAGCTAGGAGGAGACCCTGGGGAGGACCCTAGAACCCTCTATGAAGGATTATATCTCCATACAGCCTGGGAACGCCTTAGGATCCCACAGTATGAGTTGGCAAGTGTGGCTGGGGAAGGGAAAGTATGGGCATCACTGTTATGACTGTTGACCCAGGTGACCTGGCTTCAGATATACAGTGGACAATGAAATAATAAATTAATGTTTTGTAATTATTTTCGATCACATTTTAAATATATTGGTTTATCACAGTTTCTTATGAGCCTGAATGGAATGAACCCAAAAAAAGATGAATGAATTAAGTATATTTAAGTCTTTCAAGTATATAATATTTAAAAAATAACAGCAGTTTAACAATTGCTCTTGTTCAGTTTAAAATTGAAATAGGAATCCATCCATTCATCCATTATCCAACCCGCTATATCCAAACTACAGGGTCACAGGGGTTTGATGGAGCCAATCCCAGCCAACACAGGGCACAAGGCAGGAAACAAACCCCAGGCAGGGCGCCAGCCCACCGCAGTGAAATAGGAATACTCATGAATTATTATTGCAGTTTTTGGCAAGATTGGTTATTAGACTTTGGTATGATTTGTTTAAGAGCTTTTAGGCCATCCATGTATTTATTGATTTTCTAAACCCATTCAGTCCATTACAGGGTTGTGGGCATCCAGAGCCTATCCAAGTAGCAGGCAGGATTCAAATCCAGGTGGGATGGCAGTTCATCAAAGGCCACGGTCATGTACACCTCTACACTTACACTGACCAGGTCAAATTAGTGTCAACAGTTAACTATACTACCCATACAAGACCCAAGGGGGCAAGGGAAGAACTTGCAAACTAAACAGGTAGTGGCAGCAAACATCAAAGTTTGGTCCGTGGAGCTGTGATCAAGCATGATGGTGACAATGTTGTGGTTCACCTCATATAATAATAATAATGATAATTTACATATATGTAACTCTTTTTTCACTACTTAGAGTATTTTAGATAGACAGAAGGGAACCACTTCAACCACCTCCAATGTGTAGCATCCACTTGGATGATGCAACAACAGATATTTTATGCTTTTACCTTCACCACACATTAGCTATTACTTAGTGAAGGATTGAAACAGAGAGTGTGTTAGAGACAAGGGATGATTAGGAGGCCAGAATGGTTCCACCCATGGTGGGCATTTTAGCTAGCATTTCAGGAATATTCTACTCTTTTCAAACGATGCCCAGGGATCTTTTATAACCACGGAGAGTCGGGCCTTGCTTTTAAAGTCTCATCTGAAGGACAGCGCCATTTCTACATCACCATGTCCCTTGTCACTGCACAGGGGCATTGGGATTCACACACAAGCCACAGGGTAAGCGTCCCCTGCTGGCCTCACCAACACCTCTTCCAGCGGCAACCCAAGCTGTTCCTAGTTATTCTCCCATTCTAAACATGCTTATTTTCAGGTGCATTATATTTTGCTCTCAGATACTCTTCCCTGTGTCTCACTAAAAACCCCAGTGTTATATATTGGGTGGAGACTCCATGAAGCTGCAACTGGCACATTACACTTTCAGTATTACTATTACTGATATTTGCACATTGTGTTGTAGTATACTGTACTTTACTTTTTTGAACCAATAGTTTTCCTTTTCCCTGTTTGTTCTTTTGTGCTTGTAAATGATGTATACTTTAAGTATGTCTGTAATCTCATTATAGCTCTTATGCAAATAATATTAGCCTACATTCCATGAAAAGATGCAAAAATTTAATTGAAGTAATTTAAAGAACAGTTTTTCCATCGTTCCCTTCCCCACAGAACCACATTTCAGATATCTTTACAGGTATATTTCATTTATTTCATTTCTCTATATCAGTAGGAGGTTAAGCTATTCAGAAAGAGTTACATAATGTTTTTATTATTTTTAGACGAAACAAAACATTCATCCTTAAATGAGCTCATTTTCGGTTTACAAGGCAGAAGCCAGCAATTGTAGAGCTTACCCATGCAAACCCCTGCACTGGGCCTGATTTAGGTTCACAAATCTATACATTGATTTACAAAACTGTTTTCAGGGGGATTCAGATGGTCTCACAAATGCATTAACCAGAATGGCAGTCTTTGTTGTCAGCTCCACTT
Source organism: Polypterus senegalus (assembly GCF_016835505.1). Taxonomy (NCBI): domain Eukaryota; kingdom Metazoa; phylum Chordata; class Cladistia; order Polypteriformes; family Polypteridae; genus Polypterus; species Polypterus senegalus. The sequence goes on along the minus strand of NC_053156.1, from coordinate 21,695,375 downwards.
CCTTCTTCAGCCACCAGAGGGCTGTGTGTAGTCGTGCAGATACTTCCTCCTGAATTCACTCATTAGCTTCATTTCTGTTGTAACCCTGCTAAACACTCATGTAGCTTCATACCGGAGTACAGTATGTCATACTTTTGTTGTTGACCCTTTATAATCAAACTACACAATCAGCATTTTCACATTCAGCAGCCCCTGCCTTATTTAAATTGCTTTATTTTCTTAAACTCACTTATTCTTGAAGTCTTCCACCAAGCCTTGCATGTTTTTCAAATTACTTTCCAGCCTAATTTTCTCATTTTCAAGCCGTTCAGCTGTCGACGCAAATTGGCAATGTAGGCTTCAAACATGGGTTCAATATTGGATCTTGCACCACCTGGACCACTACCACTTTGCTCTTGCAGGAGGTTCCATTTGGTCTCCAGCATCTTGTTCTGCTGCTCCAGGAAGCGGACCTGCAGATAGGTGCCAATAAGAGACAAGACGCTGAGTGGACTGAGCATTAACGTATTAATGAATTGTGCTAATTACATAATAAGGTTGGCAGATTACATTTTGAGAATACAGTGTTGGAGAGCATTTATGCTTTGTTTATACTGGTGTGCAATGATGATTACAGTAATGCCATCTCATTGTAAAGCACTGCCATTGAAAGCCACGCCTTAGCTGATTTCATCCCCACACCATCTTTAGGTGTCATAGGTTAGCAGAAGGGTGTGGAAGGACAAGTAGACCCTTTTTACATGTCAGCAGTCATTATGTTCAACGGCAAGTAAAAAAATAGAATCGACTCCACTTAGATTATAGATTAGTGTTGGTTGAAGACTCTGTTAACTTTACAATGTCACTCAGATTGCACCCAATGTTTTCCCCTGTAATTCCAATTTTTGCTGTACAGGATAATAATGTTGTTTATTTACATGGAAATATAATTACATGCAAGTTGCCAACAAATGTGAGAGTCCTTGTGAGCAGCCAGCAGTAAATTATACCACATAGTTGGAGAAACTCAGAAGAGGTGCTTTACATCGTCATTGGCAGCAGCAGAACATGAGGGGAGTTTGCTGCAGCGCCCCCCTAATCTGACGCTGTATCCCTTCTTGAGCAAAACCAAGCTGAAATGCAACTCCCATGAACGTCTGATTCAGACAGCAAACATGAATTGCCTTCTGTGATTTGGAAACATTCTCCAGTATCTGAGCAGTTTAACTTGAATGATTTTGGCCTTAAATCTGAGTTTGACTCCCAGCTTTATGTGTGACCTTAAACAAGAATCTTGTCTGGGCATCTTTGCTTACAGAACAAAACGTTTTAATGTGTTTAGTGGTCTCTTATGAAACAAATACTGACTAAAGCCCATTTGGGATTATTCCCAGCGGCTCCTTGTTTTACAGAAGGGTGTGTCGCCATTGAAGTCAACCCAAGGCTATGAGTATGGGTGACATTTTTAAAAAACTCCAACATTGCTGCTACAGGTACCATTCCGACAGAATCATCCATTTTGCTTTTTACACTTGTTTAGTTAAACTACTGCCTTCTGTCAGTCTGCTAATTAGAACAACCAGTCCTCAAAAGTGACACCACAAACATGTTGTCTCTCTACCACATCTCTGCAGCATTTACACGCCATATTTCAATAGCACAGTTATGTTTTACTTAAATGGCATTATTGAAGCAAAGAAAAGTTAAAAGCCATCTTTGCAGTGTGCTTCATTGTCTACTGCCATTCAAATTTAAGGTGCAAATAGTCTGGCATGTTTGCCTTGCCGACATTTCAAAACCTGCACAACTAGAAATGTTCCCAACAGATAATGTTTGGAAACCAATGCCAGCAAAGTGCAATTCTTGAGCTTTAGTGCTATGGTTAAATGTTCATATTGCTAGCGCTGCATTCCAAAATCTTGCTATGTTAGCTTAAAATATTTCATTTCCTCTACCTTAACAAGTGCCAAACGTTATCAGATCCTCATTGAATTTATTAAATGAGTAGACTTACCTTGTCAATGAAGGAGGCAAAGCGATTGTTGAGGGTCTTGTTTTGCTCCTTTTCCAGGGCACGGACTTGCTGAATGTTGGGATTTTTCCAGATTGAGAGGGGCCAGTAAACTATGACTAATGGTAACTGCTGTGATTGCGGGTATTGGTACATCCATTCCTCTGCGCATTCCACCACCAAACCCACCACCGTATCCACCACCGAATCCTCCACCAAGTCCGCTACCTAATCCTCCACCTAATCCTCCTCCTGTTCCACCACCAAACGATGATACCATTGCACCACTAAAACCACTCCCATAGCCACTACCACCACCACCAATATAGCTGCTAGAACTTGAGAATGGACTGCTAACAGGAGCTGCCCTGGACCTGCTCGCTAAATTCATTCTTAGCCGGCCAGTTGGCTCAATCATTGATTGAGAGGTTGCTCGTCCCTCATTGCTCCTCATACCCGTCATGCTCTGTCTCATTTTTCTTTTTCACTAGTCAGTCTAATCTAATCGGTGCAAGCAAACTAAAAAAAGAACTGAGACTAGAGCAAGCTGTGAGAAAGATTCTGGCCAAGAGCAGTCCGCAGTCCAAGAAGGAGTGTCAGTCCCTCTGTGATGCCTACAGAGGTGAGCTCTTTTATAGCTCAGTTCTGCCCATTCCAGAAGGCGGGCCTACCCCTCCTATTGCCTTGCCCTGCTCTAGACCCTGCCATCTGAATGAATAGGTATCAAAGTGGTACTAGGGTATTGTACCGTGTTAGCCATTATGAATGTAGTGAAAAGCCGAGCAAAATTACACCTTTTATTGACTAACTATTTTTTAGTTAGCCAATAAAACGTGTCATTTTGCTTGACTTTTCACTACTATAAGAGTAGTGTAAGAGGTGTAAACTGATAAGCTGGAACACACCCAAGCAAATGGTAGTCTACCAACGAGAGAGCAAAGTCAGAGTGGTGGCTGATGTGTGGAGGGCATAGGTGTCTGTTGTTTCATTGCTGGAGAGAAGAGGCAGCTCCTAGTGGATTCAGGAAATATCTCTGTACTGGACCCCCAAGGAACTCTGCCACAGCTCCTAGATCTTTGTGAAACCCATTTTAGTTAATTCTGACTATCCTGAAAACATCAAGAACAAGGTGTGGGGGTGTCAATCATTGTCAGCTCATTCACGCATCCACATTACCCAGAGGCCGGTTTAGATTCACCAATTTCTCTAATGCACATTCTTGGGATGTGCAATGAAGTAATTTTACTGAACAGGAGTTTGATCCTTTCAAGTAAAGAGAGCTGTTGACTCTGAAATTTACACACTTGTGAGTGATACATTAAATAGGATCCTTCACAGAAAGGTAAATCACAGAGAAAAAGTCAAGTAAGACATTTCTTAGTTTGCTTCTTGCGTGGATAAGCCTGACTAACCAGTCCTGACTTGTGGGTTCCTTCGTACATAATGTCTCTGGGCTGGAGAGCCTCTGCTTTGCAAGCCTCCTGGGATGTTAGTGGGATTGTAAAACACCAGCAATTAAGTTGCATTTTTCTTTTACTTTCTAGTTTTGCCATCTCTCCTAAAGGATTTATGCTCTTTTTTTTTTTTAACAAAAACAGAAAGTCAAGAGTGAGTCACACCTGGGAAATGGATGATGGGAAGGAGAAAGAAGCTGCGCAGTGTCTGTATAACATAAAGAAAAGGCAACGTCTTCTCTTTGACAGAGTCACTTCAGGGACAGGCAGATATTAAAAATACTCATCTAGTGTGCCGTGTAAGGAGCTCTCAACCCTGCAGAGATACCTGAAGGCGACCATTAAAAAGGGGCTCAAGACCATCAGGCTCTTTTTAACAGAGCAGCTGCAGTTTATATAGTTGTACCTGTAGAGCGGGTACCTGACTGTCAATACCACATGCCAATGAAAGTGCTGCAGAGAAAGTCGGGCCATCAATCATCTTTTCCAACCTTGTTTTTCCATTGCATGGCTGTGGGTATCCTGGTGCAATGCAGGAACCCTAAACAAATCAGACAGATAGGTCTGTCATGCAGCACACTCGCCCAGACATCCTCACACACTCAGTTTATGAAATCTGTGACAGTGTCTGGTGGTAGGCCATACGAACACAGAGGGGATTTGCAGTTTTACCTGGAAGGTAATCTAGCCAGGTGAGATGGCGGGAAAGCATAATAATTCAGTTAATTTCTGTTTAGTATTATGTAGTTCTCTCCCTGGTGTTGCAATACCACATATTAATGAATAGTCAGCTAATATTAAGCAAATACACAATATTATTACAAGGCTTTGGCCAGATGGAAATTATACCTCATAGCTGCGTGTTCACCACGTGACCCTGAACAAGTCATTTAACCTGCCTGTGCTCCAAATAGTAATCGTATGTATGTTAACACTTATCACAGCTCTGCAGGTGAGGTGTTCCCTATGAAATGGATATCTATAAAGTAGTTTGTATCGGTTTGTTAACTTAATAGCATGACAATTATAAAACAATATGAAAACTATGGTCAGATAGTCTGGTGATTCCAACACACTCCCTTTGTGGAGGTATGAATGAGTAGGTGCTATGAGGGCCTGGCACCCTGCCCACAAAGATTTCCTGCCTTGCCCAGTGGTGCTGAGATAGACTCCCATGACCACAATTTCGATCAAGCAGGTTTCAGAAACTTATTTAATTGTACTGTAGATCACTGTAAAGTGTCTTTTAATTGTTCTTATAGTAGGAAAGTGCGCAATAATAAATTGCTCAAAAAAATTAAAGGAACACTTTGAAAACACATCAGATCTCAATGGGAAAAAGAAATCCTCCTGGATATCTATACTGATATAGACTGGGTAATGTGTTAGGAACGAAAGGATGCCACATCGTTTGATGGAAATGAAAATGATCAACCTACAGAGCCCTGAATTCAAAGACGCCCCAAAAATCAGAGTGGAAAAATGATGTGGCAGGCTAGTCCATTTTGCCAAAATTGAATTGCAGCAACTCCAAATTGTACGCAGCACTTTGTATGGCCCCTGTGTTCTTGTATACATGCCTGACAACATCGGTGCATGCTTCTAATGAGATGACAGATGGTGTTGTGGGGGATCTCCTCCCAGATCTGGACCAGGGCATCACTGAGCTCCTGGACAGTCTGAGGTGCAACCTGGTGGCATTGGATGGACCAAAACATAATGTCCCAGAGGTGTTCTATTGGATTTAGGTCAGGAAAGTGTGGTGGCCAGTCAATGGTATCAATTCCTTCATCCTCCAGGAACTGCCTGCATACTCTCACCACATGAGGCCAGGAATTGTCGTGCACCAGGAGCCACTGTACCAACATAGGGTCTGACAATGGGTCCAAGGATTTCATCCTGATACCTAATGGCAGCCAAGGTGCCTTTGTCAAGCCTGTAGCGGTCTGTGTGACCCTCCATGGATATGCCTCCCCAGGCAATCATTAACCCACCACCAAACTGCTCATGCTGAATAATGTTACAGGCAGCATAATGTTCTCCATGGCTTTTCCAGACCCTTTCACTTCTGTCACGTGCTCAGGGTGAACCTGCTCTCTTCTGTAAAAAGCACAGGGCACCAGTGGTGCATCTGCCAATTCTGGTATTCTATGCGAATGCCAATCGAGCTGCATGCTGCTGGGCAGTGAGCTCAGGGCCCATTAGAGGACATGGGGCCCTTGGGTCACCCTCATGAAGTCTTTCTGGTTGTTTGGTTAGAGACATTCACACCAGTGGCCTGCTGGAGGTTATTTTGTAGGGCTCTGGCAGTGCTCATCCTGTTCCTCCTTGCCCAAAGGAGCAGATACTGGTCCTGCTGAAGGGTTATGGACCTTCTATGGCCCTCTCCAGCTCTCCTAGAGTAACTGCTTGTCTCCTAGAATCTCCTCCATGCCCTTGAGACTGTGCAGGGAGACACAGCAAACCTTCTGGCAATGACACGTATTGATGTGCCATCCTGGAGAAGTTGGACTACCTGTGCAACCTCTGTAGGGTCCAGGTATCGCCTCATGCTACCAGTAGTGACACTGACTGTAGCCAAATGCAAAACTAGTGAAGAAACAGTCAGAAAAGATGAGGAGGGAAAAATGTCAGTGGCCTCCACCTGGTAAACCATTCCTGTTTTGGGGGTCATCTCATTGTTGCCCCTCTAGTGCATCTGTTGTTAATTTCATTAACACCACATCAGCTGAAAATGATTAACAACCCCCTCTGCTACTTAACTGACCAGATTAATATCCCATAAGTTTCATTGACTTTATGCTATACTCTGATTAAAAAGTGTTCCTTTAATTCTTTTGAGCAGTATATATAAAGAAAGATCATTTGCTATGAACACCTTAATGTTCTTTTAAAACATTTCACTGCACAGCTGAACCTTACATTCTGCAGATACAAATCCGTAATTCATATCAAAATATGTCACAGTAGAAGGATCAGAGTGATGACATCTTCAAGCGTCATGTCTAAGCACAACGTCATCAGTCCTTGGTGCCTCCATTGTCTTAATCTGTTTAATCCAATAACTGGCTTTCAGGGAGCAGAACCTTAAATACGCAGGATTGCTAATCAATGACAAGTATTTTTTTTATTCCACACTCAAAAACGTAGTAAATGAACAGGTTACTTCAATGCAATTAGGTAATGAGAACTGATATTCATTTAGGCAAAAAAGATAAAATTCATATTCTGTTATCGTTGAGATAATTGTGTGAGAAAGGATATGTACTAGTATTGTCAAAATGAAATATTTAAAACAAATAAAAAATAACTTCAAGCTGTGTAAAGTCATTTTTAAGGTTTTTGCCAACAATTAAAATGAAATGTCCATGTACTTGACTTGATGTACCCATAAATATCAAACAATACACCAGCACATTTTTGGTCAATACAGGTTTATTGAATTGTTCGCAATACAGAGCCAATCTGTTTCAGAGGTCAGTTGTTAGGGTTTTGTCTTCAGCAATTCCTCACTAATTATAATCAGGATTATTTCAGATGACTGATTAATAGCAGAACATCCAGAACAGAGAAGTTTACATAATCATATAAATGATAGACACAAAGGCTGTTCTCATAGAAAATTAGCCCTAGCTAACCCTGAGTGCTCAAGGCACGTTAAGAACAACATGATGCCAACTTTCTGCATCCCTCAAGGTGTCAAACAGGCTGCTTCCTTGAACTCCGAGGAAACATTCAGAAGTCCCTGAGATTTATGGCACTCGATGACCCAGCCAGTGTCTATACACACACTTCATCTGACTTGATCTCATTGCTTCTTTGTAGTCTAGCATGTGGCAACTCCTTGGAGTCTCCCTTGGGCAGAGCCATAGTCTTAGTAGCACCTGATAAAACATTCCTTTATTTTCAATGAATACAAAACTATTTTGTTGGGAATGCTCCATAAGGTTTCACTTTGCTTATAACAAAAACATATTCAATTGTTTCATTATTGCTCCATACAGTAAAAACACTGTAAAGTATTGAAGTGTGCTGGTATGTGATCAAGTGTGTTCTCTGCCGATCCTGACCTGAGGAAGAGCTTGACCAAAATGTCTGCTTGCTCACAGGTTATGGATAGAAACTGAGCAAGTCGGTACTTTTTCTTAGGGGCTTGGAGAAAAAAGAGTGGAAAGTTCTACATATTCATGAACTGCAGTCGTGAAAGTGTACAGACCAGGTGCACTTGATCAGATGTGAAATGTTGGGTGACAGCAGGAACTAAACCACAAAACTAAGTGTGTGGGACTTGCTCCTTATCTTTAGGAAATTCTGTTTAGCTTTCTGCTGGAAAGCCATCTTTATAAATGTTGAGAAGATCTTTAGTTATGGTCAATGCTTATATTGGGTTGATCTTCTGTTGTGGTGTTCCTAATTGTTTTGTTATCTGTTAACTTGGCCTTCTTAAGGATGACTTTTTTTTTTTTTGTCTAATAGTACATAACCTTTCTAAATCACATCTCACTGTGCCACATATCTGATGTTCTCCTGCTGATAAAAAGTATAATTTTTGAGTGTTTGAGCTAATAAGTAAAACTAAAACAAGGAAAAAGCATTTAAAGCGCATTTAGGTTGTTGAATGTGTTGTGTGGTACTTTTTCAGGAAAGAGGAAGTTTCTGTGCTAATAACGTCTTGCTTGAGTTACACTGCTTGAGGAGCTTGAAATGCGTCCTCCAACCATTGAGAGGCTACTGCCACCACTACGTGACATGCTACTGCTGAATCCTCCTCCTCCTCCTGTTCCTCCGATTCTAATTCCTCCTCCTCCTCCTCCTCCTCCTCCTCCCATTCCACCTACAAATCCAAATCCTCCTCCTCCTCCTCCTCCTAATCCAAATCCTCCTCCTGCTCCCAAACCTCCACCTAAAAAAATTAAAAGAACATAGTTAAGTCATATTACAGCTTCAGTATCTCACAGATTCTTCCAGTAGTCACTAAAATAATGAAGATAATGTACTGAAAAAAAAAGAAATTTCATTGAACTCTTCAGCTTACCAGATGAAGCGCTAGTAGAAGATGACTGCACGTGGACTGCCGTGACTGCACCTCCTCCTGAACTGAGCCTGGCAGATAAACAGGTTGATTTAGGTCTCAGTATTGCAATCTTAATGCTTTCTGATTTTATCTTGGTTATATATATATATATATATACAAATGAATAAAGATAACACAATCCAATGAAATGGAGCAACATAAAAAAATATTTTCATGTCTACTTTAAATTACTTGTTACTATTTTCATGGCTGTTGTCTCACTAAAAATCCCACATGGATTTCTGTCCACAGTTACAGGTGAGTTACTCTCATACCTGCTCTCCTCGCCTTCCAGTAGTTTCCTGTAGGTGGCGATCTCAATGTCCAGGGCCAGCTTGACATTCATCAGCTCCTGGTATTCACGGACCTGTAGGGCCATATCTTGTTTGGCTTTCTGCAAGGCGGCCTCCAGATCAGCGATGCGGGCCTTTGCATCTTTCACTGCCAGCTCCCCACGTTCCTCGGCTTCAGCGATTGCAGTTTCCAAGTTCCCTCTCTACAAGGAAATAAACAATTTAACAATGTTTGAACTGGTAACCATTATGAAGAGGAGTTTTGGACTATACTTGATCATCATATAAACTGTGATTCTTAGCCAGAAGGCATCAGGGCACAAATAAAAACCTTTCTGTGAGTTATACAAGTTTATATAAAATGGCAGAACAGTTGAACTGTTGTGATGAGAACAGGTTGTTCAGTGCAGTTTGATTCTGTAACTAATGACAAGAGAATGAGAAGTTAATGGCTTACCTGTCCCTTGAGTGCTTCAATTTCAGCTGTCAGTCGGTTGATCAAGCGGTTCAGGTCTGAGATTTCAGATTTGGTGTTTTTCAGGTCATCACCATATTTTCCAGCTGACGATGCCATCTCCTCATACTATAAAAACAGTAAACGTCCTCAGATGTCTATGTGTTGGTATGTGAATCCCTTTCTCTACTGTTCTATCATATCTTGGTCTAATAATAATTTGTCACATTTCTCATTTAGTTACCTTCTGCTTGTACCAGTTCTCAGCCTCTGCTCGGCTGCGGTTGGCAATGTCTTCATACTGAGCGCGCACTTCCGCCACGATGGCATTCAGATCGAGATTACGGCTGTTGTCCATCTCTAGAATCACTGAGGTGTCTTTAACCTGATTCTGTAATTCGTTGAGCTCCTGTGATTGCAAACCAGTGGAAACATTAGCAGCTTGTGATGTCTAAGTGTTCAATTATGTCATATCATTCTGACAATTAAGAAGATTACCGCATCGTAGAGGGCACGTAAGAAGTTAATCTCATCTTGAAGTGCCTCGACCTTGGCCTCCAGTTCAATCTTGTTCATGTAAGCGCCATCAACATCCTAGAGACAAGAGAGGGCAAGTGAGCACTGCAAATGTGAACTGTTCAGCTGGCATCAGCTTTCATTATTACCCAAATCTGAGTGGCATGCACCATTTTACTGAATGTAATTTTAACACATTCCATGATCCTATGCTATTTAAAAGGATTCATAACAGTCTGAATTATATTTTAATTGTAAAAATGTATATTTGTACCTTTTTCAGCAGGACAAAGTCGTTTTCCACTGCAGCCCTTTTGTTGATTTCATCTTCATACCTGAGTAAAAATCAAAGTATTTAGTCAGTTTGCCTTTGCCTGAATAAGTGCACAGCGTCTGAAAACGGTCTTGTTTGTTTTGTATTTACTGTCAGCCACATTTCAAATTGATTGGTTTATCTCAGTTTCCCATGACCCTCAGTGGCATTAAGCAGAACAAACATGAATTAATGAATAAATGAATGAACAAGTAAAGTATATTTATGTCTTTCAAGAAAATATTTCAAAAAAAGTTTGATGATTGGTCTTGTTCAGTTTAAATTTGAAATAGGAATGCACTTGAGTAATCGTTACAGTTTTTGGCGGCATTAGTTACTTGAATTTGTTATCATTTATTTAAGTGCTTTTAGGCCATGAGTGTATTTATTGATTTTCTAAACCTGCTGTTTCCATTACCCAGTTGTGGGCACCCAGAGTCTATCAAGGTAACAGGCAGGATTCAAATCCAGGTGGGATGGCAGTTCATGAAAGGGCACAGCCATGTACACCTCCACACTTACACTGACTGGCCGTCAACAGTTAACCTCATGGCCATTACACTGGGGACATGAGGGTTAACTATACTACCCATACAAGACCCATGTGGGCAAGGGAAGAACATGAAAACTGAACAAGTAGTGGCAGTAAAAATCAGTCTGGTCCCTGGAGCTGTGATCAAGCATTAAGGTGACAATATGCTGGTTAAACTCTAATAATAATAATTTCATGCTAGTACCCTCCCTATACATTAGCTATTTAGCAGTGTAGGGTTGAAAGAAAGAGACTGTTAGAGACAGAGAATGGTTAGTGGGCCACAGTGGTCAAGCCGTGGTGGGCATTATATCCAGCATATCAGAAACACTCTACTGTATTCAATAGATGCCCAGGGATCTTTTATGACCACAGAGATTCAAGGCCTTAGCTTTAAAGTCTCATCTGAAGGACAGAGCCATTTCTACACCACCATGTCCCTCGTCACTGCCCTGGGGCTTTGGGATTCACTCACAGGCCACAAGCTAAGTGCCCCCTGCTAGCCTCACCAGCATCCCTTCCAGCATTAACTCAAAGTGTCCCTAGTTCTTCTCCCAGTCTAAACATGCTTTGATTCAGGTGCATTATATTTTATTCTACATAACAAGACTGTTGAATGATTTTGTCTTGTTTGTTCTTCTCAGATACTCTTCCCTGTGTGTCACTGAAACCCCTAGCATTACACATTGGGTGAAGACCCTTATGAATCTGCAGCTTGCACATTACACCTTCAGTTTTACTGACATTTGCCCTTTGCATATTACTGTATTTTAATATTCTTTTTAACAGTACTTTTCCTTTTCCACTTTATTCTATTGTGCTCGTAAATGCATGCTGTAATTATTTCTGTAATCTCAGTATAGCTGGAATCTTATTCAAGTGATATTGCCCTGAATTCCATGAACAGATAAATAAATTGAATTGAAAAAATTAATGAAACAGTTTTGAATCATTTCTTTCCCTACTGAACCCTGTTCCATGGGACTTTGCAGTGTATTTCATTTATTTCATATATTTATAGCACTATAGTAGGTTAAGCTACTCAGACAGAGTTACATAAGTTTTGTATTATTTTTAAACAAAACATAACATTCATCTTAAAATCTGCTCATTGTGGGGTTTCAAGGCTGGAGACAGTCTTTGCAGCATTGGGTTTTCAAGGCAGAAGCCAGCAATTGTAGAGCTAACCCATGCAAACCCCTGCACTGGGCCTGATTTAGGTTCACAAATCTATACATTGATTTACAAAACTGTTTTCAGGTCGATTCAGATGGTCTCACAAATGCATTAGCCAGAATGGCAGTCTTTGTTGTCAGCTCCACTTCCTTCTTCAGCCACCAGAGGGCTGTGTGTAGTCGTGCAGATACTTCCTCCTGCATTCACTCATTAGCTTCATTTCTGTTGTAACCCTGCTAAACACTCATGTAGCTTCATACCGGAGTACAGTATGTCATACTTTTCTTGTTGACCCTTTATAATCAAACTACACAATCAGCATTTTCACATTCAGCAGCCCCTGCCTTATTTAAATTGCTTTATTTTCTTGAACTCACTTGTTCTTGAAGTCTTCCACCAAGCCTTGCATGTTTTTCAAATCACTTTCCAGCCTAATTTTCTCATTGTTCAAGCCGTCCAGCTGCCGACGCAGATTGGCAATGTAGGCTTCAAACATGGGTTCAATATTAGATCTTGCACCACCTGGACCGCTACCACTTTGCTCTTGCAGGAGGTTCCATTTGGTCTCCAGCATCTTGTTCTGCTGCTCCAGGAAGCGGACCTGCAGATAGGTGCAAATAAGAGACAAGACGCTGAGTGGACTGAGCATTAACATATTAATGAAGTGTGCTAATTACATAATAAGGTTGCCAGATTACATTTTGAGAATACAGTTTTCATCCATCCATTTTCCTGAAGAGCATATATCATTTTTTTACGCGGGTTTGCATTGAACGTCACAGTAACGCCATCTTAATTCTCCTCATATTTGCATCTCTCTCATTGTAAAGCACTGCCATTGAAAGCCACGCCTTAGCTGATTTCGTCCCCACACCTTCTTTATTCCAATTGTTGCTGTACAGAATAATAATGTTGTTGATTTGCATGGAAATATAATTACATGCAAGTTGTCAAAATATGTTAGAGTCCCTTTGAGCATCCAACAGTAAATTATACCACATAGCTGGGTGAACTCAGAACAGGTGCTTTACTTTGTCATTGGCAGCAGCAGAACATGGGGGGAGTTTGCTGCAGTGCCCCCCTAATCTGATGCTTTATGCCTTCTTGAACAAAACCAAACTGAAATACAACTCCCATGAACGTCTTATTCAGACAGCAAACAGAATGAATTGACTTTTGTGATTCGCCAACATTCTCCAGTAGCTGAGCAGTTCAACTTGAATGATTTTGGTCTTCAATCTGAGTTTGACTCCCAGCTTTTGTGTGACCATAAATAAGAATCTTGTCTTTGCTAACAAGAAAAAAAAGTTTTAATGTGTTAAGTGGTCTCTCCGTTATGAAGCAAAGATTGACTAAAACCCATTTGGTGTTATTCCCAGCTGCTCCTTGTTGTACAGAAGGGTGTGTCGCCATTGAAGTCAGCCCAAGGCTATGACTGTGGGTGACATTTTTAATAAACAGCAGCATTGCAGCCACAGGAGCCATTCAGATAGAAGTAACCATTGTGCTTTTACAATTTTTGAGTTAACTGCTGTCTTCTTCTTTTAGCCTGCTAACAAGTACAACCAGTCCTCAACAATTACACCCAACATGTTGTTCCACTAACAAATCTCTGTGGAACTTGCAAACCAGTTGTGTTCAAATATATTTTGACATCACAATGCATTATTTAAAAAGTCATTTTTAAAGCAAAGAAAGGTTAACGCCATCTTTGCAGTGTGCTTTATTGTCTACTGCCATTCAAATTTAACGTGCAAATAATCTGAAATGTTTGCCTTCCCGACATTTCAAAACCTGCACAACTAGAAATATTCCCAGCAGATAAAGTTTGGATACAAATGCCAGGAAAGTGCATTTCTTGAGCCTTAGTGGTTTGTTTAAATGTTCATATTGCAAACTCTGCACTCCAAAATCTTGATATGTTAACCTACAAGATTTCTTTTCCTCTGTCTTTACAAGTGCTTATCCTTATCACACCCTGACTGAATTTATTAAATGGGTAGACTTACCTTGTCAATGAAGGAGGCAAAGCGATTGTTGAGGGTCTTGATCTGCTCCTTTTCCTGGGTTCGTACATGCTGAATGTTGGGATCAATTTCCAGGTTGAGAGGGGCCAGTAAACTCTGGTTAACGATAACTGCTGTGATTGGGGGTATTGGTGGACCCATTTGACCGCCAAATCCACCGCCAAATCCACCGCCATATCCACCGCCTCCTCCACCACCGAGTCCACCACCGAGTCCGCCACCGTATCCTCCACCGTATCCGCCACCGAATCCGCTACTGAATCCTCCTCCTCCTCCTCCTCCTCCTCCTCCTCCACCACCACTAAGTAATAATGCCATTCCACCCCATAACCACCACCACCACCACCACCACCTCCACCACCACCCATATAGCTGCTGGAACTTGAGAATGAACTGCTAACAGGAGCTGCCCTGGACATGGACACGTGGCTCATTCTTTGCCTGCTACTTGGCAGAATCAGTGATTGAGCGGATCTTTGTAATCCACCGCTCCTCATACTAGAGGTGGTCATGCTCTGTCTCATTTTTGCCTTTCACTAGTCAGTCTAATCTAATCGGTGCAAGCAAACTAAAAAAAGAACTGAGACTAGAGCAAGCTGTGAGAAAGATTCTGGCCAAGAGCAGTCCGCAGTCCAAGAAGGAGTGTCAGTCCCTCTGTGATGCCTACAGAGGTGAGCTCTTTTATAGCTCAGTTCTGCCCATTCCAGAAGGCGGGCCTACCCCTCCTATTGCCTTGCCCTGCTCTGGACCCTCCCACCTGAATGAATAGGTATCAGAGTGGTGTAAGAGGTGTAAACTGATAAGCCGGGACACACCCAAGCAAATGGCAGTCTACCAGGGAGAGAGCAAAGTCAGAGTGGGTGTCTGTTGTTTCATTGCTGGAGAGAAGAGGCAGCTCCTAGTGGATTCAGGAAATATCTCTGTACTGGACCCCCAAGGAACTCTACCACAGTTCCCAGATCTTTCTCCTTTTTGCAGAATGTATGTTTCATACATTTTCCTGCTGTAATACTCATCGAAACTTTTCCTCCTTGTTGCTCTAAAAAATCTGAATTGAATGTCAGAAGTGCTCTAAGAATACCAAAGTGAAGACAAAAATGTCACTTGTTTCTGGAGTTCACTAAAGGGTTTGTAACATTAATGACTGACTGACATTAGGAGCAACAAAGTGTTTTGCATTTGTAATAAATTCTGTTAACCTATAAAGCAGCTATTCTTAGAAAATTGCAAAACTAATGAATTTACTTTTTATTGGAAATATTATTCTGCTTCATTGCTAAATTAAGCAAATGCTTGTTTGAACAAATCTATTTAAATGCTTAACTCTTCAGAGCACATTGTTGTATCTTTTTGAAATAGACCTCTAAGATGAATAACATTGTGAAACCCATTTTAGTTAATTCTGCCTATCCTGTGTGAGATATGGCCGGCCATTCATCCCGGCCAATACCCCCAGGCCGCCAGATGGAGCTCTCCTTGCAGCATAGAGGTGCCCCATATGCCAGCAGGGAATTATGGACAGTGGAATTAAAATGTGTAGCCCTGCTGGATACCAAGGGGGCCGCCAGGAGTCACTGCAGGGAGGCATAGGGATTTATATTTCCCGTATAGCCCGGAAGTATTTCCAAGTCACAGGAATGGAAGAAATGATATACTTCCGGGCTGAAGAAAAAGATTTTTACCTGACCCGGAAGTGCTGGGTAATCACATAGACTGAGGGCTCAGAAGCACTTCCAGGTCGAGGACTATAAAGGACTGTGGGACATCCCAGACAGATGAGCTGAGTTGGGAGGCAGGGTGGCTAAGTGTCTGGGAGTGGAGAATTGTGATTGTATTGTTTATTAAATATTGGGGAGAGGAGGGTGCTGTGTGCATATTATTATTAGAATAAATAATAATTATTGGACTTTTACCTGGTGTCTGACGAGTGGTTTGAGGGTTCAAGTGAGCGACAAAGCCCTAATCTGTCACACCTAAAAACTTCAAGAACAAGGTGTGGGGGTGTCAATCATGGAGGCCACTCACAGAATTTAGAGTCACCAGTTAGCTAAACTTGCACAGCTCTGGAAGTGTGGAAGGAAAAGACAGACATGAGCAGAACGTGCTTTGTGTTGTATTTTATCATAACATATCGTTCTTCACCACATGTCATCAATTCAGGATCACAGAGGGCCGGACTCGTCCCCAGCAGCACTGGACACATTGTCAGCTGATTCACACACCCACATTACCCAGAGGCCAGTTTAGAGTCACCAATTTCTCTAATACACATTCTTGTGATGTGCAATGAAGTCATTTTACTGAACAGGAGTTTGATCCTTTCAAGTAAAGAGAGCTGTTGAGTCTGAAATTTACACACTTGTGAGTGATACATTAAATAGGATCCTTCACAGAAAGGTAAGCCACAGAAAAAAAGTCAAGTAAGACATTTCTTAGTTTGCTTCTTGTGTGGATAAGCCTGACTAACCAGTCCTGACTTGTGGGTTCCTTCGTACATAATGTCTCAGGCCTGGAGAGCCTCTGCTTTGCAAGCCTCCTGGGATGTTACTGAGATTGTAAAACACCGGCAATTAAGTTGCATTTTTCCTTTACTTTCTAGTTTTGCCATCTCACCTAAAGGATTTATACTATTTTTTTTTTTAACAAAAACAGAAAGTCAAGAGTGAGTCACACCTGGGAAATGGATGATGGGAAGGAGAAAGAAGCTGTGCAGTGTCTGTATAACATAAAGGAAAGGCAACGTCTTCTCTTTGACAGAGTCACTTCAGGGACAGGCAGATATTAAAAATACTCATCTAGTGTGCCGTGTAAGGAGCTCTCAACCCTGCAGAGATACCTGAAGGCGACCATTAAAAAGGGGCTCAAGACCATCAGGCTCTTTTTAACAGAGCAGCTGCAGTTTATATAGTTGTACCTATAGAGCGGGTACCTGACTCTCAATACCACATGCCAATGAAAGTGCTGCAGAGAAAGTCGGGCCATCAATCATCTTTCTCAACCTTCTGTTTCCATTGCATGGCTGTGGGTATCCTGGTGCAATGCAGGAACCCTAAACAAATCAGACAGATAGGTCTGTCATGCAGCACACTCGCCCAGACATCCTCACACACTCAGTTTATGAAATCTGTGACAGTGTCTGGTGGTAGGCCATACGAACACAGAGGGGATTTGCAGTTTTAGCTGGAAGGTAATCTAGCCAGGTGAGATGGCGGGAAAGCATAATAATTCAGTTAATTTCTGTTTAGTATTATGTAGTACTCTCCCTGGTGTTGCAATACCACATATTAATGAATAGTCAGCTAATATTAAGCAAGGCTTTGGCCAGATGGAAATTAAACCTCATGGCTGCGTGTTCACCACATGACCCTGAACAAGTCATTTAACCTGCCTGTGCTCCAAATAGTAATCGTACGTATGTTAATGCTTATCACAGCTCTGCAGGTGAGGTGTTCACTATTAAATGGATATTTATAAAGTAGTTTGTATCATTTTGTTAACTTAATAGCATGACAATTATAAAACAATATGAAAACTATGGTCAGGTAGCCTGGTGATTCCAACACGCTCCCTTTGTGGAGGTATGAATGAGTAGGTGCTATGAGGGCCTGGCACCCTGCCCACAAAGATTTCCTGCCTTGCCCAGTGGTGCTGAGATAGGCTCCCATGACTGTAATTTGGATCAAGCGGGTTTCAGAAACTTATTTAACTGTACTGTAGCTCACTGTAAAGTGTCTTTTAATGGTTCTTATAGTAGAAAAGTGCTCAATAATATATAAAGAAAGATCATTTGCTATGAACACCTTAATGTTCTTTTAAAACATTTCACTGCACAGCTGAACCTTACATTCTGCAGATACAAATCAGTAATTCATATCAAAATATGTCACAGTAGAAGGATCAGAGTGATGACATCTTCAAGCGTCATGTCTAAGCACAACGTCATCAGTCCTTGGTGCTTCCATTGTCTTAATCTGTTTAATCCAATAACTGGCTTTCAGGGAGCAGAACCTTAAATACGCAGGATTGCTAATCAGTGACAAGTATTTTTTTTATTCCACATTTAAAAACGTAGTAAATGAACAGGTTACTTCAATGCAATTAGGTAATGAGAACTGATATTCATTTAGGCAAAAAAGATAAAATTCATATTCTGTTATCGTTGAGATAATTGTGTGAGAAAGGATATTTACTAGTATTGTCAAAATGAAATATTTAAAACAAATAAAAAATAACTTCAAGCTGTGTAAAGTCATTTTTAAGGTTTTTGCCAACAATTAAAATGAAATGTCCATGTACTTGACTTGATGTACCCATAAATATCAAACAATACACCAGGACATTTTTGGTCAATACAGGTTTATTGAATTATTTGCAATACAGAGCCAATCTGTTTCAGAGGTCAGTTGTTAGGGTTTTGTCTTCAGCAATTCCTCACTAATTATAATCAGGATTATTTCAGATGACTGATTAATAGCAGAACAGAGAAGTTTACATAATCATATAAATGATAGACACAAAGGCTGTTCTCATAGAACAATAGCCCTAGCTAACCCTGAGTGCTCAAGGCACGTTAAGAACAACACGATGCCCACTTTCTGCATCCCTCAAGGTGTCAAACAGGCTGCTTCCTTGAACTCCGAGGAAACATTCAGAAGTCCCTGAGATTTATGGCACTCGATAACCCAGCCAGTGTCTATACACACACTTCATCTGACTTGATCTCATTGCTTCTTTGTAGTCTAGCATGTGGCAACTCCTTGGAGTCTCCCTTGGGCAGAGCCATAGTCTTAGTAGCACCTGATAAAACATTCCTTTATTTTCAATGAATACAAAACTATTTTGTTGGGAATGCTCCATAAGGTTTCACTTTGCTTATAACAAAAACATATTCAATTGTTTCATTATTGCACCATACAGTAAAAACTTGTAAAGTATTGAAGTGTGCTGGTATGTGATCAAGTGTGTTCTCTGCCGATCCTGACCTGAGGAAGAGCTTGACCAAAATATCTGCTTGCTCACAGGTTATGGATAGAAACTGAGCAAGTCGGTACTTTTTCTTAGGGGCTTGGAGAAAAAAGAGTGGAAAGTTCTAGATATTCATGAACTGCAGTCGTGAAAGTGTACAGATCAGGTGCACTTGATCAGATGTGAAATGTTGGGTGGCAGCAGGAACTAAACCACAAAACTAAGTGTGTGGGACTTGCTCCTTATCTTTAGGAAATTCTGTTTAGTGTTCTGCTGGAAAGCCTTCTTTATAAATGTTGAGAAGATCTTTAGTTATGGTCAATGCTTATATTGGGTTGATCTTCTGTTGTGGTGTTCCTAATTGTTTTGTTATCTGTTAACTTGGCCTTCTTAAGGATGACTTTGTTTTTTTTGTCTAATAGTACATAACCTTTCCAAATCACATCTCACTGTGCCACATATCTGATGTTCTCCTGCTGATAAAAAGTATGATTTTTGAGTGTTTCAGCTAATAAGAAAAACTAAGACAAGGAAAAAGCATTTAAAGAGCATTTAGGTTGTTGAATGTGTTGTGTGGTACTTTTTCAGGAAAGAGGAAGTTTCTGTGCTAATAACGTCTTGCTTGAGTTACACTGCTTGAGGATCTTGAAATGTGTCCTCCACCCATTGAGAGGCTACTGCCACCACTACGTGACATGCTACTGCTGAATCCTCCTCCTCCTCCTGTTCCAAATCCTCCTCCTACTCCACCTCCCAATCCTCCTCCCATTCCAAATGCTCCTCCTCCTCCTCCTCCTCCTCCTCCTCCTAATCCAAATCCTCCTCCTGCTCCGAAACCTCCACCTAAAAAAATTAAAAGAACATAGTTAAGTCATATTACAGCTTCAGTATCTCACAGATTCTTCCAGTAGTCACTAAAATAATGAAGATAATGTACTGAAAAAAATAGAAATTCATTGAACTCTTCAGCTTACCAGATGAAGCGCTAGTAGAAGATGACTGCACGTGGACTGCCGTGACTGCACCTCCTCCTGAACTGAGCCTGGCAGATAAACAGGTTGATTTAGGCCTCAGTATTGCAATCTTAATGCTTTCTGATTTTATCTTGGTTATATATATATATATATACAAATGAATAAAGATAACACAATCCAAAGAAATGGAGCAACATAAAAAAATATTTTCATGTCTACTTTAAATTACTTGTTACTATTTTCATGGCTGTTGTCTCACTAAAAATCCCACATGGATTTCTGTCCACAGTGACAGGTGAGTTACTCTCATACCTGCTCTCCTCGCCTTCCAGTAGTTTCCTGTAGGTGGCGATCTCAATGTCCAGGGCCAGCTTGACATTCATCAGCTCCTGGTATTCACGGACCTGTAGGGCCATATCTTGTTTGGCTTTCTGCAAGGCGGCCTCCAGATCAGCGATGCGGGCCTTTGCATCTTTCACTGCCAGCTCCCCACGTTCCTCGGCTTCAGCGATTGCAGTTTCCAAGTTCCCTCTCTACAAGGAAATAAACAATTTAACAATGTTTGAACTGGTAACCATTATGAAGTGGAGTTTTGGACTATACTTGATCATCATATAAACTGTGATTCTTAGCCAGATGGCATCAGGGCACAAATAAAAACCTTTCTGTGAGTTATACAAGTTTATATAAAATGGCAGAACAGTTGAACTGTTGTGATGAGAACAGGTTGTTCAGTGCAGTTTGATTCTGTAACTAATGACAAGAGAATGAGAAGTTAATGGCTTACCTGTCCCTTGAGTGCTTCAATTTCAGCTGTCAGTCTGTTGATCAAGCGGTTCAGGTCTGAGATTTCAGATTTGGTGTTTTTCAGGTCATCACCGTATTTTCCAGCTGACGATGCCATCTCCTCATACTATTAAAACAGTAAACGTCCTCAGATGTCTATGTGTTGGTATGTGAATCCCTTTCTCTACTGTTCTATCATATCTTGGTCTAATAATAATTTGTCACATTTCTCATTTAGTTACCTTCTGCTTGTACCAGTTCTCAGCCTCTGCTCGGCTGCGGTTGGCAATGTCTTCATACTGAGCGCGCACTTCCGCCACGATGGCATTCAGATCGAGATTACGGCTGTTGTCCATCTCTAGAATCACTGAGGTGTCTTTAACCTGATTCTGTAATTCGTTGAGCTCCTGTGATTGCAAACCAGTGGAAACATTAGCAACTTGTGATGTCTAAGTGTTCAATTATGTCATATCATTCTGACAATTAAGAAGATTACCGCATCGTAGAGGGCACGCAAGAAGTTAATCTCATCTTGAAGTGCCTCGACCTTGGCCTCCAGTTCAACCTTGTTCATGTAAGCGCCATCAACATCCTAGAGACAAGAGAGGGCAAGTGAGCACTGCAAATGTGAACTGTTCAGCTGGCATCAGCTTTCATTATTACCCAAATCTGAGTGGCATGCACCATTTTACTGAATGTAATTTTAACACATTCCGTGATCCTATACTATTTAAAAGGATTCATAACAGTCTGAATTATATTTTAATTGTAAAAATGTATATTTGTACCTTTTTCAGCAGGACAAAGTCATTTTCCACTGCAGCCCTTTTGTTGATTTCATCTTCATACCTGAGTAAAAATCAAAGTATTTAGTCAGTTTACCTTTGCCTGAATAAGTGCACAGCGTCTGAAAACGGTCTTGTTTGTTTTGTATTTACTGTCAGCCACATTTCAAATTGATTGGTTTATCTCAGTTTCCCATGACCCTCAGTGGCATTAAGCAGAACAAACATGAATTAATGAATAAATGAATGAACGAATAAAGTATATTTATGTCTTTCAAGAAAATAATATTTCAAAAAAACTTTGATGATTGGTCTTGTTCAGTTTAAAACTGAAATAGGAATGCACTTGAGTAATCGTTACAGTTTTTGACGACATTAGTTACTTGAATTTGTTATCATTTATTTAAGAGCTTTTAGGCCATGAGTGTATTTATTGATTTTCTAAACCTGCTGTTTCCATTACCCAGTTGTGGGCACCCAGAGTCTATCAAGGTAACAGGCAGGATTCAAATCCAGGTGGGATGGCAGTTCATGAAAGGGCACAGCCATGTACACCTCCACACTTACACTGACTGGCCGTCAACAGTTAACCTCATGGCCATTACACTGGGGACATGAGGGTTAACTATACTACCCATACAAGACCCATGTGGGCAAGGGAAGAACATGCAAACTGAACAAGTAGTGGCAGTAAAAATCAGTCTGGTCCCTGGAGCTGTGATCAAGCATGAAGGTGACAATATGCTGGTTAAACTCTAATAATAATAATTTCATGCTAGTACCCTCCCTATACATTAGCTATTTAGCAGTGTAGGGTTGAAAGAAAGAGACTGTTAGAGACAGAGAATGGTTAGTGGGCCACAGTGGTCAAGCCGTGGTGGGCATTATATCCAGCATATCAGAAACACTCTACTGTATTCAATAGATGCCCAGGGATCTTTTATGACCACAGAGAGTCAGGGCCTTAGCTTTAAAGTCTCATCTGAAGGACAGAGCCATTTCTACACCACCATGTCCCTCGTCACTGCCCTGGGGCTTTGGGATTCACTCACAGGCCACAAGCTAAGTGCCCCCTGCTAGCCTCACCAGCGTCCCTTCCAGCAATAACTCAAAGAGTCCCTAGTTATTCTCCCAGTCTAAACATGCTTTGATTCAGGTGCATTATATTTTATTCTACATAACAAGACTGTTGAATGATTTTGTCTTGTTTGTTCTTCTCAGATACTCTTCCCTGTGTGTCACTGAAACCCCTAGCATTACACATTGGGTGAAGACCCTTATGAATCTGCAGCTTGCACATTACACCTTCAGTTTTACTGACATTTGCCCCGTGCATATTACTGTATTTTAATATTCTTTTTAACAGTACTTTTCCTTTTCCCACTTTATTCTATTGTGCTCGTAAATGCATGCTGTAATTATTTCTGTAATCTCAGTATAGCTGGAATCTTATTCAAGTGATATTGCCCTGAATTCCATGAACAGATAAATAAATTGAATTGAAAAAATTAATGAAACAGTTTTTGAATCATTTCTTTCCCTACTGAACCCTGTTCCATGGGACTTTGCAAGTGTATTTCATTTATTTCATATATTTATAGCACTATAGTAGGTTAAGCTACTCAGACAGAGTTACATAAGTTTTGTATTATTTTTAAACAAAACATAACATTCATCTTAAAATCTGCTCATTGTGGGGTTTCAAGGCTGGAGACAGTCTTTGCAGCATTGGGTTTTCAAGGCAGAAGCCAGCAATTGTAGAGCTAACCTATGCAAACCCCTGCACTGGGCCTGATTTAGGTTCACAAATCTATGCATTGATTTACAAAACTGTTTTCAGGGGGATTCAGATGGTCTCACAAATGCATGAACCAGAATGGCAGTCTGTGTTTTCAGCTGCACTTCCTTGTTCAGCCACCAGAGGGCTGTGTGTAGTCGTGCAGATACTTCCTCCTGCATTCACTCATTAGCTTCATTTCTGTTGTAACCCTGCTAAACACTCATGTAGCTTCATACCGGAGTACAGTATGTCATACTTTTGTTGTTGACCCTTTATAATCAAACTACACAATCAGCATTTTCACATTCAGCAGCCCCTGCCTTATTTAAATTGCTTTATTTTCTTGAACTCACTTGTTCTTGAAGTCTTCCACCATGCCTTGCATGTTTTTCAAATCACTTTCCAGCCTAATTTTCTCATTGTTCAAGCCGTCCAGCTGCCGACGCAGATTGGAAATGTAGGCTTCAAACATGGGTTCAATATTGGATCTTGCACCACCTGGACCGCTACCACTTTGCTCTTGCAGGAGGTTCCATTTGGTCTCCAGCATCTTGTTCTGCTGCTCCAGGAAGCGGACCTGCAGATAGGTGCAAATAAGAGACAAGACGCTGAGTGGACTGAGCATTAACATATTAATAAAGTGTGCTAATTACATAATAAGGTTGCCAGATTACATTTTGAGAATACAGTTTTCATCCATCCATTTTCCTCAAGAGCATATATCATTTTTTTATGCGGGTGTGCATTGAATGTCACAGTAACGCCATCTTAATTCTCCTCCTCTTTGCATCTCTCTCATTGTAAAGCACTGCCATTGAATGCCACACCTTAGCTGATTTCATCCCCACACCATCTTTAGGTGTCATTGGTTAGCAGAAGGGTGTGGAAGGACAAGTAGACCCTTTTAGTTGTCAGTAGTCATTATGTTAGTTCTTTTCTATGGTAAGGGTTAGGGTTAGGGTTGGTTCAAGACTCTTGTTAACTTTATAATGTCACTCAGATTGCACCTAATTTTGTTAATTTACATGGAAATATAATTACATGCAAGTTGTCAAAATATGTTAGAGTCCCTTTGAGCATCCAACAGTAAATTATACCACATAGCTGGGTGAACTCAGAAGAGATGCTTTACTTTGTCATTGGCAGCAGCAGAACATGGGGGGAGTTTGCTGCAGTGCCCCCCTAATCTGATGCTGTATGCCTTCTTGAACAAAACCAAACTGAAATACAACTCCCATGAACGTCTGATTCAGACAGCAAACAGAATGAATTGACTTTTGTGATTCGCCAACATTCTCCAGTAGCTGAGCAGTTCAACTTGAATGATTTTGGTCTTCAATCTGAGTTTGACTCCCAGCTTTTGTGTGACCATAAATAAGAATCTTGTCTTTGCTAACAAGAAAAAAAAGTTTTAATGTGTTAAGTGGTCTCTCCGTTATGAAGCAAAGATTGACTAAAGCCCATTTGGTGTTATTCCCAGCCGCTCCTTGTTGTACAGAAGGGTGTGTCGCCATTGAAGTCAGCCCAAGGCTATGACTGTGGGTGACATTTTTGATAAACAGCAGCATTGCAGCCACAGGAGCCATTGAGATAGAAGTAACCATTGTGCTTTTACAATTTTTGAGTTAACTGCTGTCTTCTTTCAGCCTGATAACAAGTACAACTAGTCCTCAACAATTACACCCAACTAACAAATCTCTGTGGAACTTGCAAACCAGTTGTGTTCAAATATATTTTAACATCACAATGCATTATTTAGAAAGTCATTTTTAAAGCAAAGAAAGGTTAAACGCCATCTTTGCAGTGTGCTTTATTGTCTACTTCCATTCAAATGTAACGTGCAAATAATCTGACATGTTTGCCTTCCCAACATTTCAAAACCTGCACAACTAGAAATATTCCCAGCAGATAAAGTTTGGAAACAAATGCCAGGAAAGTGCATTTCTTGAGCCTTAGTGGTTTGTTTAAATGTTCATATTGCAAACTCTGCACTCCAAAATCTTGATATGTTAACCTACAAGATTTCTTTTCCTCTGTCTTTACAAGTGCTTATCCTTATCACACCCTGACTGAATTTATTAAATGGGTAGACTTACCTTGTCAATGAAGGAGGCAAAGCGATTGTTGAGGGTCTTGATCTGCTCCTTTTCCTGGGTTCGTACATGCTGAATGTTGGGATCAATTTCCAGGTTGAGAGGGGCCAGTAAACTCTGGTTAATGGTAACTGCTGTGATTGTGGGTATTGGTGGACCCATTTGACCGCCAAATCCACCGGCAAATCCACCGCCATATCCACCGCCTCCTCCACCACTGAGTCCGCCACCGAGTCCGCCACCGTATCCGCCACCGTATCCGCCACCGAATCCGCTAACGAATCCTCCTCCTCCTCCTCCTCCTCCTCCACCACCACTAAGTGATAATGCCATTCCACCCCCATAACCAGCCCCATAAACACCACCACCACCACCACCACCTCCACCACCACCCATATAGCTGCTGGAACTTGAGAATGAACTGCTAACAGGAGCTGCCCTGGACATGGACACGTGGCTCATTCTTTGCCTGCTACTTGGCAGAATCAGTGATTGAGCGGATCTTTGTAATCCACCGCTCCTCATACTAGAGGTGGTCATGCTCTGTCTCATTTTTGCCTTTCACTAGTCAGTCTAATCTAATCGGTGCAAGCAAACTAAAAAAAGAACTGAGACTAGAGCAAGCTGTGAGAAAGATTCTGGCCAAGAGCAGTCCGCAGTCCAAGAAGGAGTGTCAGTCCCTCTGTGATGCCTACAGAGGTGAGCTCTTTTATAGCTCAGTTCTGCCCATTCCAGAAGGCGGGCCTACCCCTCCTATTGCCTTGCCCTGCTCTGGACCCTCCCACCTGAATGAATAGGTATCAGAGTGGTGTAAGAGGTGTAAACTGATAAGCCGGGACACACCCAAGCAAATGGCAGTCTACCAGGGAGAGAGCAAAGTCAGAGTGGTGGCTGATGTGAGGAGGGCATAGGTGTCTGTTGTTTCATTGCTGGAGAGAAGAGGCAGCTCCTAGTGGATTCAGGAAATATCTCTGTACTGGACCAACAAAGATCTTTGTGAAACCCATTTTAGTTAATTCTTTCTATCCTGACAACATCAAGAACAGGGGGGAGGGGGGGTGTCAATCATGGAGGCCACTCACAGAATTTAGAGTCACCAGTTAGCTATACTTGCACAGCTCTGGAAGTGCGGAAGGAAAAGACAGACATGAGCAGAACGTGCTTTGTGTTGTATTTTATCATAACATATCGTTCTTCACCACATGTCATCAATTCAGGATCACAGAGGGCCGGACTCGTCCCCAGCAGCACTGGACACATTGTCAGCTCATTCACACACCCACATTACCCAGAGGCCAGTTTAGAGTCACCAATTTCTCTAATGCACATTCTTGTGATGTGCAATGAACTCATTTTACTGAACAGGAGTTTGATCCTTTCAAGTAAAGAGAGCTGTTGACTCTGAAATTTACACACTTGCGAGTGATACATTAAATAGGATCCTTCACAGAAAGGTAAACCACAGAAAAAAGTCAAGTTCGACATTTCTTAGTTTGCTTCTTGTGTGAATAAGCCTGACTAACCAGTCCTGACTTGTGGGTTCCTTCGTACATAATGTCTCTGGGCTGGAGAGCCTCTGCTTTGCAAGGCTCCTGGGATGTTAGTGGGATTGTAAAACACCAGCAATTAAGTTGCATTTTCCCTTTACTTTCTAGTTTTGCCATCTCTCCTAAAGGATTTATACTCTTTTTTTTTTTTTATCAAAAACAGAAAGTCAAGAGTGAGTCACACCTGGGAAATGGATGATGGGAAGGAGAAAGAAGCTGCGCAGTGTCTGTATAACATAAAGAAAAGGCAACGTCTTCTCTTTGACAGAGTCACTTCAGGGACAGGCAGATATTAAAAATACTCATCTAGTGTGCCGTGTAAGGAGCTCTCAACCCTGCAGAGATACCTGAAGGCGACCATTAAAAAGGGGCTCAAGACCATCAGGCTCTTTTTAACAGAGCAGCTGCAGTTTATATAGTTGTACCTGTAGAGCGGGTACCTGACTCTCAATACCACATGCCAATGAAAGTGCTGCAGAGAGAGTCGGGCCATCAATCATCTTTTCCAACCTTGTTTTTCCATTGCATGGCTGTGGGTATCCTGGTGCAATGCAGGAACCCTAAACAAATCAGACAGATAGGTCTGTCATGCAGCACACTCGCCCAGACATCCTCACACACTCAGTTTATGAAATCTGTGACAGTGTCTGGTGGTAGGCCATACGAACACAGAGGGGATTTGCAGTTTTACCTGGAAGGTAATCTAGCCAGGTGAGATGGCGGGAAAGCATAATAATTCAGTTAATTTCTGTTTAGTATTATGTAGTTCTCTCCCTGGTGTTGCAATACCACATATTAATGAATAGTCAGCTAAAATTAAGCAAATACACAATATTATTACAAGGCTTTGGCCAGATGGAAATTAAACCTCATGGCTGCGTGTTCACCACATGACCCTGAACAAGTCATTTAACCTGCCTGTGCTCCAAATAGTAATCGTACGTATGTTAATGCTTATCACAGCTCTGCAGGTGAGGTGTTCACTATTAAATGGATATTTATAAAGTAGTTTGTATCGGTTTGTTAACTTAATAGCTTGACAATTATAAAACAACATGAAAACTATGGTCAGGTAGCCTGGTGATTCCAACACGCTCCCTTTGTGGAGGTATGAATGAGTAGGTGCTATGAGGGCCTGGCTCCCTGCCCACAAAGATTTCCTGCCTTGCCCAGTGGTGCTGAGATAGGCTCCCATGACTGTAATTTGGATCAAGCGGGTTTCAGAAACTTATTTAATTGTACTGTAGCTCACTATAAAGTGTCTTTTAATGGTTCTTATAGTAAAAAAATAATATATAAAGAAAGATCATTTGCTATGAACACTTTAATGTTCTTTTAAAACATTTCACTGCACAGCTGAACCTTACATTCTGCAGATACAAATCAGTAATTCATATCAAAATATGTCACAGTAGAAGGATCAGAGTGATGACATCTTCAAGCGTCATGTCTAAGCACAACGTCATCAGTCCTTGGTGCTTCCATTGTCTTAATCTGTTTAATCCAATAACTGGCTTGCACACAATTGCAAACTTTATCTTAGAAATAGAAGAATGGAGCAATACCTCAGGGTTTCGTTGGGGGCAGGACTGATAAATACAAAAAAGCTCACCTTTGTCTTCAGGTAAACTGACAAGAGTGAGAGATAAAAGCCTGCTGCTCAACAAACAATGCAGCCCAACCCTTCCCTCATGCTTTTTGTCATTTCCCCCACATTTTGAACTCCTTCTCACTTTATTTAATGTCCTGGCCTGAACATTTTGTATTACTTTTCTCTTAATTTAACAGATAATATAATATACTAGAAAATACACATGAGATATCTGTATATTGTGTATACAGAGTGAAAGAGAGAGAGAGAGAGGGGAGAAAGAGACCAAAAGACAGACAGCAAAGGCCTTGTTTAACTTCTGGCTCAGTGCTGCAGTGAAAACTATCCGCCACGCCTCTGTTTGGAATTAGAAAGACTGTTGCTGAATAGTCCATCAGGGATATCAGCTTCTCGGACTGGGCGTGACATACGCTTGCAGACCTGCATTGCTGTGACACTTGGCGGAGGCATGGAGAGAACAAACAAGCTGCTCCACCTTAGGCAGGATCCCTGCTCTGACCAGTCTTCACAAACTGGTTCTCAGTTGAAAGGCCCAGAAGTATGGGGGCTTCTACGTCTGTGTTAATTCCATGTTTTTGAGGAGATGCAGGCATGGTTAGAACTAAAACTATTGGCCTGTAAAGATTATGAGAGTAAGGATAAAAAGAGCGGTGAGATGACAGAGTGTAGCTTTATGTAGAATATTCCTGTAAACTGGTCCCTCCACCCACTTTCGTTGCCTGCCTCTACACGTTCCACACATGGGCTTTTACACATTTCTTCAGTTTTAGTGCTTTGCCAACTGCATTTCGAGTTTATTGTCTGTAGCCATTATTTATATCCAGTTAGACATCAGCCATCAAAGCAAAGCAAACATGCAGAGGCCACCCAGGTTATGTGATTGCAGAATTTGTTGAGATTCTGCTGCATTCATTTTATTGTTATTGCTGATATTGTAAATGTCATAACAATTTGCAAGACACAGATCAATCTTGTATGAAATACTGTATCCCATTCATGTATGTTTTGTATTCACTCGTATCACAACACCTATCCCCTACTAAATTCAATTAACTGTATGTTTGGAGCAGTTGGTCGCTTCCCGGGTCCTCCCTGTGTGGAGTTTGCATGTTCTCCCCGTGTCTGCATGGGTTTCATCCCAAAGTCTAAAGACATGCAGGTTAGGTGCATTGGCGATTCTTTCGGTCACTACCCATAGTTCATGACCATAGGTGAGGGTAGGAACGTAGATCGACTTGTAAATTGAGAGCTTTGCCTTAAATCTCAGCTCCTTTTTCACCACTACAGACCCTGTGGACACTGCACCAATCCGTCTGTCGATCTCACGCTCCATTCTTCCCTCACTCGTGAACAAGACCCCGAGATACTTGAACTCCTCCACTTGGGGCAGGATCTCTCTCCCAACCCTATAGGCCACTCCACCCTTTTCCATCTGAGGACCATGGTCTCGGATTTGGAGGTGATGATTCCCATCCCAGCAGCTTTACACTCAGCGCAAACCGATTCAGAAAGAGCTGAAGATCACGGCCTGATGAAGTAAACAGGACAACATCATCTGCAAAAAGCAGTGACCCAATCCTGAGTCCACCAAGTCAGACCCCCTCAACACCCTGGCTGTGCCTAGAAATTCTGTCCACAAAAGTTATGAACAGAATCGGTGACAAATGGCAGCCGTGGTGGAGTCCAACTCTCACTGGAAATGGATTCGACTTACTGCCGGCAATGCGGACCAGGCTCTGACACCGGTTGTACAGGGACCGAACAGCCTCTTATCAGGGGGTCCGGTACCCCATACTCCCAGAGCAGCCCCCACAGGATTCCCCGAGGGACACGGTCAAACGCCTTTTCCAAGTCCACAAAACACATGTAGACTGGTTGGGCAAACTCCCATGCACCCTCCAGGACTCTGCTAAGGGTGTAGAGCTGGTCCACTGTTCTGCGACCAGGATGAAAACCATACTGTTCTTCTTGAATCCGAGGTTTGACTATCTGACAGATCCTCCTGTCCAGGACCCCCGAATAGACTTTTCCAGGGAGGATGAGGAGTGTGATCTCTCTGTAGTTAGAACACACCCTCCGGTCCCCCTTCTTAAAGAGGGGGACCACCACCCCGGTCTGCCAATCCAGAGGCACTGTCCCTGATGTCCATGCGATGTTGCAGAGATGTATCAACCAAGACAGTCCTACAACATCCAGAGCCTTAAGGAACTCCGGGCATATCTCATCCACCCCCGGGGCCCTGCCAACAAGGAGTTTTTTGACCACCTCGGTGACTTCAGTCCCAGAGATGGGACAGTCCACCTCCGAGTCCCCAGGCTCTGCTTTCTCATTGGAAGGCATGTTAGTGGGATTGAGGAGGTCTTCGAAGTACTCCCCCCACCAACCCACAACGTCCCAAGTCGAGGTCAGCAGCGCACCATCCCCACCATATACGGTGTTGACACTGCACTGCTTCCCCTTCCTGAGACGCCAGATGGTAGACCAGAATCTCCTCGAAGCCGTCCGAAAGTCGTTCTCCATGGCCTCCACAAACTCCTGCTACGCCCAACCGAAGCCGCATTCCTATTGGCCTGCCGGTACCTATCAGCTGCCTCCAGAGTCCCACAGGACAAAAGGTTCTGGTAGGACTCCTTCTTCAGCTTGACGGCATCCCTCACCGCCGGTGTCCACCAACGGGTTCGAGGATTGCCGCCACGACAGGCACCGACCACCTTACGGCCACAGCTCCGGTCAGCCGCCTCAACAATAGAAGCACGGAACATGGCCCATTCGGACTCGATTTCTCCCACCTCCCTCGGGACATGGTCGAAGTTCTGCTGGAGGTGGAAGTTGAAGCTACTTCGGACAGGGGACTCTGACAGCCATTCCCAGCAGACTCTCACAACACGTTTGGGCCTACCAGGTCTGACCGGCATCCTCCCCAACCATCGAAGCCAACTCACCACCAGGTGGTGATCAGTTGACAGCTCCGCCCCTCTCTTCACCCGAGTGTCCAAGACATATGGCCGCAAGTCCGACAACACGACCACAAAGTCGATCATCAAACTGAGGCCTAGGGTGTCCTGGTGCCAAGTGCACATATGAACACCCCTATGCTTGAACATGGTGTTCGTTATGGACAATCTGTGACGAGCACAGAAGTCCAATAACAAAACACTGCTCGGGCTCAGATCGGGGGGCCATTCCTCCCAATCACACCCTTCCAGGTCTCACTGTCATTGCCCACGTGAGCATTGAAGTCTCCCAGTAGAATGA
The DNA here is from genome assembly GCF_016835505.1 of Polypterus senegalus. NCBI lineage: Eukaryota > Metazoa > Chordata > Cladistia > Polypteriformes > Polypteridae > Polypterus > Polypterus senegalus. The sequence goes on along the minus strand of NC_053156.1, from coordinate 21,663,749 downwards.
GGGAGTCCCCAGAAGGTATGCCCTCTAGCACCCCCTCCAGGGACTCCAAAAAGGGTGGGTACGCCAGACTGCTGTTCAGAGCAGGTAAGACAGCAGTTAGGACCCGAAGGTGGAGGGAGGCTACCCTTTCGTCTACCAGGGTGAACCCCAATGAACAGGCTCCAAGTCGGGGGGCAATAAGTATGCCCACACCTGCTCTGCGCCTCTCACTGGGGGCAACTCCAGGGTGGTAGATAATCCAGCCCCTCTCAAGGAGATTGGTTCCGGAGTCCACGCTGTGTATCGAGGTGAGCCCAACTATATCTAGCCAGAACCGATAGAGCACTAGCTCAGGCTCCTTCTCCTTCAGAGAGGTGACATTCCACGTCCCAAGAGCCAGTTTCTTTAGCCGCGGATCAGACAGCAAAGGTCCCTGCCTTTGGCCACCACCCGACTCACACTGCAACTGGCCTCCTTGGCCCCTCCTACAGCTGGTGAGCCCATGGGAAAGGGGACCCACATTGCCTCTTTGGGCTGTGCCCAGCCAAGCCCCATGGGTGCAGGCCCGGCCACCAGGTGCTCGCCATCGAGCCCGACCTCCAGGCCTGGCTCCAGAGGGGGGCCCTGGTGACCCGCGTCCGGGCAAGGGAAAAACACCATTCAATGTTTGTATGCATCATAGGAGGTTTTCTGAACGCTCTTTGTCACGTGTATATATACACTGTGCAGTAATGAGAATCTAGACAGCCAAGAGATTTTGGGACACCAAACCGGTTGTCCCTTTTATTCATCCAGATTGAAAAAATAACAAAGAGAAAGAACTTAAATAGCATGTGTGGGTATGTGTCCCTTCAGAATAGATATGAGGGGCCTGGTTAATAGAGCTTCATCTTGTAACTCGCTCGGGCCAAAAGTAACGCATCCTTCTGGGACCCCTGGGTTTTATGTTGGCAGGACTGGAAGGGGTGGAGCTAATTGCCTTTACCGGGCAGCTTCTCGACACAGTGTAGGACAAAACAGATGAGACAGTATTAGCGGTAGCTCCCCCTCTCGCCCTGATGGGTCATTACATACCATGATGTACATGCTAATGATAATATATACTGTATATATATATATATATATTAAAATATATATATATATATATATATATGTGTGTGTTTGTGTGTGTGTATGTATATATATATATATATATATATATATATATATATATATATATATATATATGCAGAGGTGGGTAAAGTAGCAAAAAATTGTACTCAAGTAAGAATAGCGTTACTTCAGAATAATATTACTCAAGTAGAAGTAAAAAGTAGTCATCCACAAAATTACTCAAGTAAGAGTAAAAAAGTATTTGGTGAAAAGACTACACAAGTACTGAGTAACTGTTTGATCATAATAAATGATTAATTTTTTAGAAATGTAATAAGACAGACAAAAATTTGAAATAATGTGCAAATTCTGCTATTTCCAAATAATAAAATAAAAAAATGAGTAAAAATAAATCACATCTTTACAAAATAAAGATGCACAAATAACGCAAAGTTCCAAATCTCGGTTTTTCACGACAAAGCTTTTGAAGCCGATACCTACAGTAGGTGACATGTATGTCTGAACAGTGCAAACTGCTTACAGTGACGAGATGTCCTGTATACTGACAGTATGATACTGCATATGCACTTTGTGGTGTAGCGGGTCCTTGGCTTCAAAAAAGAAAAAAAAAAAGGCCAGTTTCAAATCCATAAAGCCGTGTCACTCTCTGTGGGCGCAATTGCATGACCGTGGGGAGTTAATGAGGTAGTTGGAGCGAGTCGCACCTGCAGGTCCAATCATTCTCAATTGATTTATTGGCTTCCTGCGGCGTGTGATTAAGGCCCACGGAGACGGGAGTTTATATATAGAGGTGTGACCACGTGAGCGCGAAGGGAGGAGAGGCAAACTCAATGGTCTGGCCATGATGCCTGGAGGCAGCCAAGACAGAGGTCGGCCGAAAGGAGCTTGTGGCTGCTGAGTCTCCGCCGGCTACCCGAGCAATGGGTGAGCCAGGAGAATGAGAAGGAGATGGGCTGACATCAGGAGGAGTTAGTCTGTATTTTAACCTCAGATTTTTAACGCATTTGTTTATCCTTACTTTTCACAATGATTTTTATGGATTTATATATGTACTGTTTTTAGAACACTACAACATTGACACATTTGTTGATTTTACTTTTGTTTTCACTGGTTTTTAATAAAAGCACCTGAGCACTTTTTCCACCATCCTCTGGCCTCATCAGTGACTTATCCTCATATGTCAACTCATCTCGGTCATAACTATCAATGGTGTGGGTTCAACAGACTCCCTTGTGGGAAGAGGGAGTCTGTAGGGGACTGGCATCGTCACACACTTGCCCTCCAAATAGCACAGCTGATAGAAAATAACATTAGAACAAGGCAGCTTGTGCACGAACAACAAGTCTCACTTTACCGTGACCGTCTGTGTCTGTGCATGTTTGGTTAAAACGCGCTTGTTCTTCACTCAGTGAAGTGATGGTTAAGCTTCAGCAGGAGTTGGCTCTCAAGGTTCTTGCAGTCCCGCATGACTGAAAAGTCTCTCACAGGCTGCAGACACAGGAAGTTTGTGTGTGGTCATGTGACTGTATGGCTACATCTGATTGGTGAAACAGAGTCATGTGATTATTGTTGCTACCTCTGATTGGTGAAACAGTCATGCAGTAGATCCACTGGCGACTTCTGTCTGGCAAAAATATAGCGTAATGTATACATGGAAAAAAGTAACGAGTCGAGTGTTGCCCAATGTAGCGGAGTAAGAGTAGCGTTTCTTCTTCACAAATGTACTCAAGTAAAAGTAAAAAGTATGGTGCACTAAAACTACTCTTAGAAGTACAATATTTTTAAAAAAAGTACCTCAAGTTAATGTAACGGAGTAAATGTAAGTCGTTACTACCCACCTCTGTGCATACTATAAATAACATAAGATCTGATCTGTTTGCAATAAGACATAATATTGTGTAACTTGCCAGTATGTAATTTACCCAGTGTACGTAAAATCCTTAAAATCAATAAAATGTGAAAGTCTAATAAGTATCTGGATGCAATGTTAGCACAAGTTAGCCATTAGCTGACCCAATTAGCTTGAGGGACTTGTCCCCTTGTGTTTGTCAAACAGCTTCTGTTTTCAAAAATAAATGACATAACATTCTCAAACCCACTTAGTCATCGGCATTGTGAACATGGCCAGTCCGTTGCTGGGCCCACTTGCAGAAGACCAATTTGGAATCATCATCTTATCTATCAAACATGTCTTTAGCAATGTGGGTAGAACCCCAACCCTCAATACGCATGCACAGATGTGGAGTTTGAACCCAGAACCCTTGTTCTATGAGGCAGCAGCCTAATCATTGAACCATTATATATGGATGTGTTGCATAATGTGTGTTGTTGTTAGGATTGGGGTCAGTGCATCCTAGTATTGCAAATGTTGAACTTTAAACCCCAAGATTTCCAGATTGACCTCTGCCTGTGAGTCACATGAGTGTCATTAAGTCTTTCTGTGCTGGCATTACAATAAAAAAATGTAAGCATATGTAATTAAGCAGCTTCCTTCACTATTAGTAGGTACTCTGAAAGCAAAAGGACATTTGCTTCTTTTACAACATGAGTGCTTTTATTGCTTTATTAGAGTATTATGATAATTGCAGTTTTTGAATTTTACCTCTTTGGCCTTCTTTGCTTTGCATTGTGGCGTAAGAGGACTGGACTTTACACCACAGTGTTGCCAGTTCAATCTTAACCTCTGTCTCACTGTGTGACTCTGAGCAAGTCAGTTAAGCTGCTTGTGTGTCATCTGTTAAAAGACAAAAAAAAATCAATTGAAAAATGTTGTGACCGTGTAAGTCGCCTTGAATAATGGTGTCATCCAGATGTGCTGAAATGAATGGTAGGGCTTTTTTCATGTATATAGACTTAGCTAGCCTTAACTGAGTTGTTATCATTAAAGGGGAACATTTGTATGTGTGGTTGTTGCAGTCTCAATGGTGGCTTTGAAGATTATTTGCCACATGACTTGAGGCATAGCTGCTTACTGTTATTTCTGTGTGTTTATTTCCCAAAGATAATAAATAATAATAATAATCGATAATAAAGATGAAGGACGCCTCACGCCTGGACAAACTTGTTAAGAAGGCAGGCTCTATTGTAGGAGTAAAGTTGGACAGTCTGACATCTGTGGCAGAGCGACGGGCGCTGAGCAGACTCCTGTCAGTCATGGAGAATGCACTGCATCGACTGAACAGGATCATCTCCAGACAGAGGAGTAGCTTCAGCGACAGACAGACTGCTGTCACCGTCCTGCTCCACTGACAAACTGAGGAGACCCCACACTATGCGACTCTTCAATTCCACCCGGGGGGGTAAACGTTAACATTACTCAAAGTTATTGTCTGCTTTTACATGCATTTTTATTACTCTTTAATTTAATATTGTTTTTTGTATCAGTATACTGCTGCTGGATTATGTGATTTTCCCCTTGGGATTAATAAAGTATCTATCTATCTATCTATCTATCTATCTATCTATCTATCTATCTATCTATCTATCTATCTATCTATCTATCTATCTATCTATCTATCTATCAGGACTCAGGCTCAGTACTGGGACCTTTACTATTTTCACTTTCTATGCCTCCACTGGGAAATATCATTAGAAAACACAGCGTTAATATTCACTTGTATGTAGATGACACCCAGTTATACCTTTCTTTCATGATGTTTCTCAAATGTTGTCCTTATTTAGATGTGTTAGTGAGTTAAAGAAGTGGATGGATGAGAACAACTTGTCTTTGAACAAAGATGAAGCATAAATGTTAATTATTGTAGGGAATAACCCCGTGACCCTGTAGTTAGGATACAGCAGGTTGAATAATGGATGGATGGATGAATGGATGGATGGAAATGATGCTGATCGCAACATTTTGCCATTATTTAACTCAGTTGGAATCACCATTAGTTTTACTGAATCAGTCTATAATGTATAATCTGTAGGCATTATCTTGGACACTGCGGTGGGCTGGTGCCCTGCCCGGGGTTTGTTTCCTGCCTTGTACCCTGTGTTGGCTGGGATTGGCTCCAGCAGACCCCTGTGACCCTGTAGTTAGGATATACTGTAGCAGGTTGGATAAAGGATGGATGGATTATCTTGGACAACAGCATGTTGTTTGACGCGCACATTACAAAACTAAACAAAACCTGTTTTTTCCATCTTAAAAACTGTTGGAAAATGAAGGTGTTATCTAATTATTAATTAATTAATTTAACTTTAGTAGGATTTGACTACTGCAATGCTGTGTTCACTGTCTGCCTTTGAGGGCAATTCCACTGATTTAGAACAAAACTCAGAAAATATTTGCCTTGTCGTTTCATGTTGTTTATATCACAGGGGAAAATCTGCCCTCTGTACTCATCAGTAGACCAATAAGGATCTATCGTTTTCTCCATTTTCTTTTTGTAAAATTTTAAACACAAGATGAACTGGCATTCAAGCTTATTGGAGATCATACAGTATGAGTATTGCAGCTGCTTATGTTTTATTATAAAATTTTCATATTCTGAACTTTGTTTTACCTCAGTTGGGTCACATGAACTGGATCTGATTAAGCAACAGGCTGTAGATGCCCCAGAGGATGGTTGGGCATCCCATCCAGAATGATGGTGGAGTCCTTACTCGTGCAGAGTGCCAGAATGGAAGGATGGACTAAATGGGGGCAATGCCTAGTCAGGATGCCTTATGATCTCTGTCCTGGGTGGGAGCCCCGAAGATTACAAGAATTAGCGGGAGAGGATGACAAGGGGCAGTTCCTCCCTTATATGGAGTCCCAGTTTAATAATAATAATAATTCTTTACATTTATATAGCGCTTTTCTCACTACTCAAAGCACTCAGCAATTGCAGGTTAAGGGCCTTGCTCAAGGGCCCAACAGAGCAGAGTCCCTATTGGCATTTACGGGATTTGAACTGGCAACTTTCCGATTGCCAGTGTAGATCCCTAGCCTCAGAGCCACCACTCCGCCTCCAAAGCCACCCGCAGGGCTGCATAGGAGTTGGATTTGGAAGGAGCAGCCCTGTAGGGGTCCCTGGTGGATGATAGATGGCACTGCTGGAGGAGGACTTCCCCGGCTTTCTCATAATCCAGAAGTGCTGCACATTGGCACCAACACATCACCACAGAAGGTAAGGCAAGGCAAGTTAGATCTGGGAGGAAGGAAGGCAACAGTCGTCTTGGATGAATATTAGTGAGGTGGATACAAGTGAAGAATGAAAGAGAAAGAAAAGACCTGTTTATTGTTTGTACAAGGTACTCTTGTAATAAAAACACCTTTCATTTGAACCTGGGACTGTTCTATACATTTGTGTTTGGGGTTTGGGGCTGAATGGCGCCCCCACTGTTCCTAGTGGGAATACCAATCCATTATGAGCTATTAGGAAACTTTTAATGAGAACAGGACATTTAGCCCAACAACCCCGCCAATCCAATCCACCTAATTTCTCCAATACAAAATTAAGTCTAGATTTAGAATAAAAGTTTACACTTAACTACTTTTCAACTGCATCCCTGTGTTCTTGTTGAATTAATTTTGAAGTAACATCCTGGATTCACTCTTCTAATTCCTTTCATTATTTTATACAACTTCAATTATTTCTTCTCTTAATCTCAGTTTGCTTAAGTGAAAAGACTGAACTCTTTTAATCTTTCCTCATAACCCATATCCTACAGTCCTGGAATCAACCTAGTTGCTCTTCTCTAAACTTTTTCTAGCACTGCAATGTCCTTTTTTTATCCCTTCTCTTGTTTTTAACTTGTCAAAGTTTCTCATCCTTATATATACAGTATATATATATATATATATATATATATATATATATATATATATATATATATATATATATATATATATACAGTATATATATATTTTAAATCAGTTAATTATTCTGTTTCAACTCCATGTCTCAGTAGTTTGTTCCACATTCCCACAACCCTTTCTAGGCTCCTGCCCTATTTGCACTTCTGCTTAAACTCCAAGACATGCTCAAATAACATGAAGGACATGGCCTGTCAGGCAGCTTGTTTGTTTAATAATGAGTGGCAATGATCAATATGCGTCTGTCTTAAAGGGCTTTTTAAAAGGATTGTCAAGAATATTTGCAACAGTTGACAAACTCTAGTTGTATGATCATTTACTAAACATGAAAGGCAAAACTAGAATTGATTATTTGCTTGAGTACAAGTCTCTTGCAAAGTCTTCTTTGTATTAATTCAAGTTTGGATGTCATTTAATGCAAGAAAGCATCTTATATATTATTGCCCCCATAATGTCATCCAGTCTCACTCAGTGACCCAGCTGAGGGTAGGGAAGGCTGCAGGGGTCTGTGGTATCCGGGGTGAACTTCTCTAGGCTGGTGATAAGGTCATCCTCCTGGCATTGCAAGCAATCTTAGCTTCCATTTGGGAGACGGGCATCATACCAACTGACTGGAAAATGGGACTTGTCGTCCCTAACTGGAAAGGGAAGGGTAATTGACTGGATTGGGGTAACAACAGGGGGATGACAGTGCTCTCTTATCCGCAATAAGATCCATGATCGCTTGCTCACCTACCAGCAACCACAGTAGTCTGGTTTTATGCCTAAGAGGTCTACCATCAACCACATCTTAGCACTGAGGGTTCTCACAGAGCGCAAACACGAATATCAGCAGAGTTTCTTTGCAGCCTTTGTCGATTTTCATAAAGAAATCTACTCGGTTGATGGAGTTGCCCTGTGAGACTTCCTGAGACTTCACTGGATGACCCCAGAGTTACTGGATATCATGGCCGACTTGTACACTGCTACTGTGAGTGCTGCGCAAAGTGGAGGCAGGACGTCTGCGTTTTTCCCAGTTGATTCTGAGGTTCGTCAGGGGTCTGTTTTTGCTTTTACTCTGTTCAGTGCTTGTATGGGGTGGGTGTTGGGCACAGTCGTGGGGTCCAACAGCTGTGGGGCAACTGTTGGTGAAGAAAGATTCACGGATCTTGACTTTGCTGACGATGCTGTGATCTTTGCGGAGTCAATGGAGGCTCTGATTGGGGATCTCGAGAGATTGAGCAAATGGTCCGAATGTGTGGGCTTGTGAGGGTCCTGATAAAAATCAACATTCAGGCCTTTAATGACCTCTTGGACACAGCCATCAGCAGTGTGTCTGTTTGCGGAGAGAGTGTCGACCTTGTCAAGAGGTTTACTTACCTTGACAGTGACATTCATGTGTCTGGTGACTCTTCCTATGAAGTCAGGAGATGGATTGGGAGAGCATGGGGGGGTCATGAGGTCACTGGAAAGTGGTTTGTGGCACTCCCGATATCTATGCAAAAGGATGAAGGTCCAAGTCTTTAGAGTCCTGGTGCTTCATGTCGTGCTATATGGTTGCGAGACATGGACGCTATCCAGTGACCTGAGACGAAGACTGGACTCCTTTGGTACTGTGTCTCTCCGGAAAATCCTTGGGTACCGTTGGTTTGATTTTGTGTTGCTCATGGAGTCCCAAATGAGGCACATTACCTGCATTGTGAGGGAGCGTCAGTTACGGCACTATGGTCATGTGGCACGTTTACCAGAGGGTGATCCAGCTCATTAGAGCCAACCGGGATCCCGAGCAGTTTCGACGTGTAGTGGGTGCGGCAACGCACTGTACCAGTGCATGCTCCCCAACTCGACTTGACTTGAAAACTATGGGAAATCAGAGCCAATTCTGGCATCATATGCTGCAAGGCAGCAACCAGCCCTGAATGGGATGCTTATCCATTGCTGGTGAACATTCTCATCCTAGGCCAGGTTAATAATTTCAATTAATATAATTTGCAGGTCTTTGAGATGTGAAAGGAAAACAAAGTACCAAGAAAAAGCCCGTGCAGGAGATGAGGGGAAAGTGAGTCTACAAAGAGAGCAAGTCCCATCTTGCGCCCAGTTACTCCAGTTGTAGCCTCCATGCCTCCCTGTGTATAAAGATACAGTATGATGCCCACTTGCGAAATGCAAACTACTCACAGACAGGGTGGATTTGAGCCCAGTACCCTGGAGCAGTACTTTAAGCATTCTGAAACCCACCTTGCCACTGAATGCAAGGAGGAAAACAATCCTTGACGGGGTGCTACTCCAGTGCAGAGCATAGACCCACATGGGGCCAGTTTAGATTCCACCATTTAACCCAGCCTGCACTCCTTTTATAATGTGGGAGAAAGAGCAGTACAGACGTTTAGAGGCCATGCAGGCAGCTACTGCAGCCAGAGTACTGAAGCTCTAACTACTGTGCTGCCAATAAATAAAAATGGGTTGTACATTGGAGAACGTGCATGCTGCCCACAAATTTCAACCTAATGTCCTAATGCTGAGAAGTAGCACACTATTAATCACTTTAAATGTAAAGAGACATTCTGTAATTCACAGTTGGCCAGGGCACTGAGCACAAGGCAAGGGACAACCTTGGACAAGGTGCCTGCCTGACCCAGGACACAAACTGCGAAAGTCATTCATATTCAGGCCAATTTAGAATCTCCATCTAACCCAATTTTTAATCATATGGGAAGTAAATTTGTTCACTAACTGTACCCTATTCCCCTGGAGACACCATCTAATGGAACTAGAATAAGATCTCCAACGTCACCTAGGTCCTCTTAAAGCCCACAGCACTTTTCTTGACATGTTCTGGGAATGCCCTCTGGCTGTGGCTCTCTGCCACTATGTAGCGGAATCCCTCTCTACGATTCTTTCTTTCTCTATTCCTCTGTCTCCTGAAGTTCTTCTCATCATAGACCTTTCTTTTCTTCCCACACTCTCTCTTTCTCTCTCCCAGAAATGGCTGTTTTATGAATGCGACCATTGCAGCTAAATTGCTTTTAGCCTCTCGCTGGAAACCTTCTGCTATCTGGAAGTTTCCGATTTAAAGTCTTGTCCTTCTTGAACTTTCTGCATCTCAGATCAACAACTCTTCTGGCTCTACCATCCACCAGTGGCTTTACACTTCTCAAGGTTAGTAAAGGGCTGGTTGTGTGTTGCTCTGTAATGCAGTTTATTTTTTCCTTGTTTTATTTCTTGTTTTTTCTTTACTTTCTCTTGCTTTCCTGCGAGGTGTGTGTGCCATTTTACTCGGTAACTCTTTTTCCGCTTTTTTTTTTTGTGTATTGTTTTTTAAATGGCGGTCTCAGGTAGGGTGGGGTGGGTGGATGCCTGTTGGCAGGGAGGGTGCTGTGTTTGTTCTTATATAGCTCAAAGTTAGTTATTTCTGTTGGTTTTCTCTGACTGTATTACTTTTCTTGCAATCAAAATCATTTTAATCACAAATAAAGATATTGTGGGAAGAAAACGTGCGTGCGCACATACTGGAAGTGCAGGTAGACTCCAAACTGATCGCAATTAGCTGCAGGATCCAAAGACAGAGTGAGGCCCCTGTACTAACCACTATGATGCAGTGCTGTAAGGGTCTGTATAATTCAAACAGGCAGAGCAGATTTGAAGCCCTGAAGCTGAGATGAAGCAGCGATATCAAAATGTTTGAGGATGAAGCTTGTCAGATGTCTCCAGGAGCTGGACAACCTCATCTTCATCTTTATAGTTAATAAGTACTCAGTACAATGAAATTCTTATTCTGTGAGTCCTCCAGCAATAAACAAGAATAAACAACAACAGAGAAGGATACACAACAATAAACTAAAACCACTGTGGTGCAAAAGAATTTATAAATGGTTCAATATAAACTCTGCAGGTGAACGGTCTCAAGATGTCCGTTCATCCTCCAGACACAAGCTGGCCTGCAGTGCTGACGGGAGGGACAGTGCATGGGTTTTATTTTCAAGCCTGATGGCATAAGGGAGAACTCCTGTGTTCTTTTAGCGTCTCCCTGATGGTAACAGTAGATAGATAGATAGATAGATAGATAGATAGATAGATAGATAGATAGATAGATAGATAGATAGATAGATAGATAGATAGATAGATAGATAGATAGATAGATAGATAGATAGATAGAGTTGTGCTTGAAAGTTTGTGAACCCTTTAGAATTTTCTATATTTCTGCATAAATATGACCTAAAACATCATCAGATTTTCACTCAAGTCCAAAAAGTAGATAAAGAGAAACCAGTTAAACAAGTGAGACAAAAGTATTATACTTGGTCATTTATTTATTGAGGAAAATGATCGAATATTACATATTTGTGAGTGGCAAAAGTATGTGAACCTCACGGATGATCAGTTAGTTTGAAGGTGAGGTGTCAGGTGTTCTCAATCAATGGGATGCCAATCAGGTGTGAGTGGACACCCTGTGTTATTTAAAGAAGAGGATCTATCAAAGTCTGCTCTTCACAACACATGTTTGTAGAAGTGTATCATGGCACGAACAAAGGAGATTTCTGAGGACCTCACAAAAAGAGCTGTTGATGCTCATCAGGCTGGAAAAGGTTACAAAACCATCTCTAAAAAGCTTGGACTCCACCAATCCACAGTCAGACAGATTGAGTACAAATGGAGGAAATTCAAGACCATTGTTACCCTCCCCAGGAGTGGTCGACCAACAAAGATCACTCCAAGAGCAAGGCACACGTGTAATAATTGGCGAGGTCACAAAGGACCCCAGAGTAACTTCTAAGCAACTGAAGGCCTCTCTCACATTGGCTAATGTTCATGTTCATGAGTCCACCATCAGGACAACACTGCACAACAATGGTGTGCATGGCAGGGTTGCAAGGAGAAAGCCACTGCTCTCCAAAAAAACATTGCTGCTTGTCTGCAGTTTGCTAAAGATCACATGGACAAACCAGAAGGCTCCAAAATAAAACTTTTTGGTTTATATGAAAAGCGTTATGTTTGGAGAAAGGAAAACACTGCATTCCAGCATAAGAACCTGATCCCATCTGGGAAACATACTGGTGGTAGTATCATGGTTTGGTCCTGTTTAGCTGCATCTGGGCCAGAATGGCTTGCCTTCATTGATGGAACAATGAATTCTGAATTATATCAGAGAATTCTAAAGGAAAATGTCAGGACATCTGTCCATGAACTGAATCTCAAGAGAAGGTGGGTCATGCAGCAAGACAACGACCCTAAGCACACAAGTCGTTCTACCAAAGAATGGTTACAGAAGAATAAAGTGAATGTTTTGGAATGGCCAAGTCAAAGTCCTGACCTTAATCCAATCGAAATGTTGAGGAAGGACCTGACGCGAGCAGTTCATGTGAGGAAACCCACCAACATCCCAGAGTTGAAGCTGTTCTGTACGGAGGAATGGGCAAAAATTCCTCCAAGCCAGTGGGCAGGAAGATCAAAAGTTACCGGAAACGTTTAGTTGCAGTTATTGGGGAGTCACACCAGATACTGAAAGCAAAGGTTCACATACTTTTGCCGCTCACAGATATGTAATATTCGATCATTTTCCTCAATAAATAAATGACCAAGTATAATATTTTGTCTCATTTCTTTAACTGGTTTCTCTTTATCTACTTTTTGGACTTGAGTGAAAATCTGATGATGTTTTAGGTCATATTTATGCAGAAATATAGAAAATTCTAAAGGGTTCACAAATTTTGTAAAACTGTAGATAATTTATTAATCCCAAGGGGAAATTCACAGTATGAAAAGACAAATCATGTTTTCAATAAGAAAAAAAAAAACGTTGAAATTTATTGAAAATTAGTCTACAGACAGCCAGGTCATTTTGAATGTTTCCCAGTCGCAGTAAAGTAACGGCTTTAAGGGGTTTAAGTAAAAGCATCAGTTTACCATATACTTGTCTTTGATGTGACAAGTGTGGACCACCAGGAACAAGTTGTGCACCACACTGCTCTGTGGTGAATAGCTGGCTGGGCATTAATGGAATGTCAATTTCCGAACATCCAGCTTGAACTAGATACAGCAGGCTGATCACTTGAAAGACTCCCTGACCGCCTTCTGCATACAACAGAGGCCCTTGTGTGCACATTAGGCATGGCAGCCTTGCCTCACCAGGGTGCAGTTTGCTCGTTCCTGCAGACTTCATGCATGCGTGCCATGTCTCTTTGTGTTCACCATCACAGCAATTTTTGTCATGCTTTTCTCATGGAGAGCTGAAGCATGAAGGCCCTGAGCGGAATTTGGGGCTGATCCACCTAAGTATTTGTCAGTGATCAACACCCTCTTTATAGCCTTGGGTGGCTGTCTTACATTTTTTACACTAAATAAATTAGTGGGTGGGGTGCGTATGCACAGTGCATTTCACTTGTGGTCTGATTCAAAAGGTGTAGCTTGGCTTCCTTACTGTCTGCTTTTTGGAACAGTTGAATTCTGATGAAAGTCTACACTAGGCTGGAATTAAAATATACAAATACACTAAAGGTCGTACAATTACTGTCTGAAATGCACAACATATTTGAGCGGTGTATTTTTTGGATGGTTTTTCCGGTTGATTAATCCCTGTTAGGCCATTGTTTATGAACCAAGTAAGAGATAAGAAGTTTGTTATTGATAAAAACCCACGAAAATGACTTGTGCATTCAATATACAGTGCATTAAAGAGCTCAGACGACATTTAAAGTATGTTTTTGCATTTCACTCGAATCTGTGCATCTTTGTCATTCTTTGGTAAGCAGCCGTGAATGTAAATGACAAACCAAATAAAGGATGATGTTAAATGTTTAGTGAGGTGGCAGTGGGCCAATGCATTTGTACAGCGATTAGCATTGCCGGTTTCTTGCCTCTGAGATTTGAATCTGTGCAGCAGTCCAGTCCCTTTGTGGAGTTGACATGCTGGCCCGGTATCCATGCGGGTTATTTAATGTACTCCCACATTCACCCTCTTGGGCATTTGGCGAGTTTAAGTTGGCCTCTGTTGTGTGAGTGCAGGTGTATATATAGGTTTTCTATGCAAGTGAGTGTCACCCCATGCAAGGCTGATCCTGGGTTTAACTCTACCATCCTTCAGCTCTCTAAATAGGTCAATACGTACTGTAAATACCAATGTGGGCCCTGGCAGGTTAGGTTACACGTTCACTGCTCCCTATAAGCGAATCATTTGTCTTCCTTTTGCCTATATTGTATGAACATGCAAACAACTTTATCAGTTCAAACTAATGTTCTGTACATCAAATAGACACTTCCTTTAAGTAAAAGATGCTTTATTGCTGCTAAACTTGCTGATTTCAAAGTACCTCAATGACAAATGGATTATGACATCATGTAGAGCTTGACAAATGTGGAGCTTGGCATGGTTATCGTTTATTTGGTTTACGTCTTCATCCAGGGTAAACTACAAGATCATTGCAGAGCACATTTGTTTTCATCTATCTTTTTTTTCATTGTGTAAGAGACATGGAAGGATGGAGGAAGGCAGCTTCTTTAGGGCACTGTCTCCCCCATACCGTTAGATGGCAGCTCCTCTGGATTACAGCGGTGCCCCAGATTCCCACAGGGCACCATATATATCTCAGCTCTGTTGGGTGCCGCCATGGGGTGCTGTGAATATAACAACAACAACAACAACAAATGATGGAGCTCAAAGTCCTTTACATGATGAAGAAAGAGAAAAAAGACAAAATAAATATGAAAATAGAATTAGGAAACACTAATTAACATAGAGTAAAAGTAAGGTCCGATGGCCAGGGAGGACAGAAAAAACAAAAAAAAACTCTTGATGGCTGGAGAAAAAATATAAAATCTGCAGCGGCCACGAGACCACCCAGCCCCCCTAACAAAAATGACCTCAATCAGTCCTCATTGTATTCAGGGTTCACATGGAAGAACTTGATGATGATGGTCATGTGGACTTCTGGCCTTTAATCCTTCAATGTAGGGACATCACGGTGCTTTGATCAGGTGGTGGTGGCCACAGAAAACTGGAAAAAGAACAGAAGAGAAAGTAGGGGTTAGTACGGATTATAGAGCCACCATAAATAATGATAATTAAATGATTATACAGAGCATCAGGATTAAACTAAGATGAAGCTCTGAGAAGGCCATGTTAAAGTAATGTGTTTTCAGCAGTTTTTTAAAGTGCTCTACTGTATCAGCCTGGTGAATTCCTATTGGCAGGCTATTCCAGATTTTAGGTGCATAACAGCAGAAGGCCGCCCGCCTCACCACTTCTTTTAAGTTTAGCTCTTGGAATTCTAAGCAGACCCTCATTTGAAGGTCTAAGGTTACGATTTGTTGTGTAAGGTGAAAGACATTCTGAAATATAAGATGGAGTGAGATTATTTAAGGCTTTGTAAATCATAAGCAGTATTTTAAATTCAATTCTAAATGACACAGGTAACCAGTGTAGTGACATCAAAACTGGAGAGATTTGTTCAGATTTTCTTTTCCTATTTAAGATTCTAGCAGCTCCATTCTGCACTCGTTGCAATCGATTGATGTCTTTTTTGGGGAGGAACCATATGGCACGAGGTTTCCACCTGACCTGAAGTGCTAGCAGACCACGTGGACGGAAGAGCAGAAGCACTTCCAGCTTGGCCAATATAAGAGGACTGAACTAACCTCACAGGGACTAGCCAGAGTCGGGTGGAAGGTGGACAAAGCTTGCTGGGAGGAGCAGAGGAGGAAGAAAGAGAGAGTAAGAATAACTGTGTCAGTGGTGGTGGGAAACACATTATGAAGAGTTTCTAAAAATAAATAAGCTCTTGGTGCTTTTAACTTGTACCCGGTGTCTGTTGTGTTGGGTTTGAGGAATGAGAGTGCCCTCTAGTGTTCACAATTGGCAGGACTTGAACCTGGCAACCTCAGGGATTAAAGTTTTAAGCCTTAGCCATTAGATCACATTGTGTAAATAGGAGATATGTAGTATGACAGGCTGGTCCTAAAACAGCTACGACCCCTGGTTTCAGAACATCTGAATCCTCTGCAGTTTGCCTGTTAGGCACATATACGTAGGTGGTGTGGAGTTATGCTGTCATCTACATGCTCCACAGAGACTGCTCCCACTTGGACAACGCCAGCAGCATAGTCAAGATGATGTTTGTTGACTTTTCCAGTGCTTTCCACACCATTCTGCCTCATCAACTGGAGAAAAGGCTCAAGGCTTTGGATTTTGATGTCTCAACAGTCTCCTCGATCATGGACTACCTGACCAACAGACAGCAGTTTGAGAGGCTGAAGGGACTGTTTTGTCAGAAATGGTGATGTGTAATACTGGAGCACCTCAAGGAACTGTCCTGTATCTCTTTCGGTTCACTCTCAACACAACAGACTTCCGGCGCAATACCAGCGCTTGCCATCTACAGAAATTGTCAGATGACATTTCCATCATAGGCTGCATTAATAATGGAGATGAGTACAGGAAGTCTGTTGAGGACTTCATCTTGTGTGGCGGGGACAACAACTTACAACTCAGCATCAGCAAGTCAAAAGAGCTATTGATGGACTTCATGTGTGCCAAGAAGCCTCTGAGACCAGTCATCCATTCAGGAGGAGGATGTGGAAGTGGTGCAGAGCTACAAGTACTTGGGGGTTCACATAAACAACAAACTGGACTCGTCTGAACATTAGAATGAACATTAGACCACTCTAGACGAGAACAGGCCGTTCAGGCCCAACAAAGCTCGCCAGTCCTATCCACTTATTTCTTCCAAGAAAACATCAAGTCGAGTTTTGAAAGTCCCTAACGTCCTTAACGTCTGACAACACAGTAGCTCTGTACAAGAGGGGTCTGAGCAGACCGCACTTCCTAAGGAGACTCAGGTCTTTTGATGTGTGCAGCAAGCTGATGGAAATGTTCTACCACTCCATAGTAACCTGTGTGGTGGTCTATGCTACAGTCTTCTGGAGAAGCAACCTGAGCTCTAAAGACACACAATGCCTGAATTAAACCTATCAGGAAATCCCGAGCCATGCCAGTGCTAACACTGGACACGCTGGAAGCTGTTGTAGAAAAGCGGATTGTGGCAAAATTGGATTCCATCGTGAAAAGTCCAATCCATCCCCTCCAGGAGGCGCTTACTTGGAGCACTTTTAACTACAGCCTCATTCCACCATGGTGTGCTAAGAGGCGCCTCTGCTTGCACCTGATGTTTGCATCTTTATTCATTAATTGGCTGTATTATCCGTCCTGTGAGTCTGTATGCTTGTTTTTCTATGTTTGTGCTTATGTATGAATCTGAATTTCCCCCTGGGGTTATTGAAGTCTATGTAAACTAATATAAATAATCATACAGTTTTTGCAATGCATGTGGTGTAGAAGTTGCTCTTTAAAATGTTTAGAATCAGGAAGTATATAGAATAAGTAGACTGGTAAACTAGAAAGGCAGCATTACTACCCTAGCTGCTTATACACTCAACTGTAATCCATGAATCTCCAGGTTACATTATCACTGATGATTCCTTACCCCTGTCACTGGCACCACTGAAGCAGTTGCACTGCACTTGGTCTATAAAGTGCCTTGACAGGCGTCCCATTATGAGACATACAAGTCATAAGGTTTACAGGTCAATCCCTATCCTTTCTGTGGCGCCTCAGGTTGAATGACTGCCAGGGCTGATATAAGGGATCAGCAGGTAAGAGGAGTCGTAAACATAGCCAAAAATTCAAATCACGCTATAAACAAACCTCGAGAGCAAAAAGAAAATCCTATTTCGGAGTCAAACGGAACAGAAAGTGGGCAGACAATTTTGGAACACAGAGGCACTCTTGCAATTACTTTTTTAGGTTGTATGCACAAAATCACTCAATCCAGAAATCTCATCCACTGCCCTTTATACCTCTAACCCCAACCTTTATGCAATACGTGATCCCGAGCATCATCTAGTGCCGGGCGGTATGACCAAAATTCTATATCACGGTATTTTTCTAAATTATCCCGGTTTCACGGTATTCAACGGTATTTTTTTCCCATGCATGAGTGTATGTTAACAACATTTGCCACTGCAATTACTGCAGTAGACTGGCTAAGAATAACCTGTTCCACTGTCATGAGCGTTGTACAAATAAACATTTTAATGCACACACAAGTATTAATACAGGTTTGCATGGCCCCATAAAGTGATCGTTTTCAATGAGGGGGGGCACTAATGAAGAGAAGGAATCACATTGCATGACAGTTACAGTCAAAATATAGAACCTTTTTATTGAACAAATTTTGCAAACAACTTAAACTATAATTTTGACAACATATTTGAGGCATTTAGACTTAGTAAAATATCCAGAGGTGCTCGTCAAAAGTTGTATTGCACTGAACAAGTCTTAGAAAAGGAATAAAGAGTAAAGTAAACCAACTACACTTTCTGTTCATGTCAACAATCCCTGCTCACTGACATGTTTGCTATATGGATTGTAATGGCATTGGTTTGTTTTTTTTGTCGTAGACAGTACCTCTAGCAAATGTGTCTACAAGTAACGTCTGACTCGAGTGTCCTTTAGCTTTTTCAGTTTTACCTGAGGACGTGGAGGGCGCCAGTCTTAGTTACATACATTCATGGCACTCCAAAGCATGTTTGGGGCTAAGGTGGTGCAGCAAATTGCACGTGCTGCTGCCTCTAGCAACAACTTTAGCTCAACAGCATTTGCAGTAAATAGTTGTTTGGTCCACAGCCGACCTTTTAAAATCAAAATATCTCCAGACAACACACACAGCTCCTTTTATCGGCAAAAGTTCTTCTGTGTCATTGTGTTCAACTTTATTGTCTGTTACAGCTTCAGTTTCAGAATGTTCTCTGTCCATTTTCACCGCTCAATACCTCCACTAACACATGTACTCCGTTGCATGCGTGTTTAGCAGTGTAGCAGTGAAAAAGGTCCCCCCTTAAACAGTTTCCCGCTGCGCCACGTTCCGAACATTGTTTAGGCAATTTAAGCTGGTATTGCGGTATAAGAAAACTCATCCATCCATCCATCCATTTTCCAACCCGCTGAATCCGAATACAGGGTCACGGGGGTCTGCTGGAGCCAATCCCAGCCAACACAGAGCACAAGGCAGGAACCAATCCTGGGCAGGGTGCCAACCCACCACAGGACACACACAAACACACCAAGCACACACTAGGGCCAATTTAGAATCACCAATCCACCTAACCTGCATGTCTTTGGATTGTGGGAGGAAACCCACGCAGACACGGGGAGAACATGCAAACTCCACGCAGGGAGGACCTGGGAAGCGAACCCGGGTCTCCTAACTGCGAGGCAGCAGCGCTACCCACTGCACCACCGTGCCGCCCTAACTCTTATAATAACACACATAAAAAACGGTTTTCGGTATGAAACGGTATACCTCCCAGCACTAGCGTCATCCATAGCAATGTTCCAGCAACCATCTTGAAAGTCATGCACATAAAATGAAAATTCCCACAAACACGAAAATGGCATCACAGACTATCCTAAATATATTTAGGACCCCTAAAAATAAAATCCAAATAAATAAACATAGAAATGGATTCAGGGTCTTAACAAAAATCTCGGGAAGGAGTTAGAAATCAAAAGATAATGTGAAGAAAAATGAAGAAATAAAATCATGAAGAACACAACTCGTAACACCTTCCTTGCAGTTCAACCTTCAGCTAGCCACTTCAGCAGCCATTGTATCCATCAGAAAACAGTTACTGTGTGAATGTAAAATGCACTACAGAAAAAATCACCTCTGTGAGACCCTGAGCACCGGTGGATAAAGGGGATGTTTAAAACTGAAATGATCATTTCCTGTTCCTGGCTTCCCATGTGACCCCAAGCAAGCCACGTCATCTGCCAAAGCTAACACTGAAAAACAAGCAAACAGTTACAGCTTCTCTGTAAAGTGCCTTGAGATCCATTATGTTAATGCACTGTTTAAAATTGACCAAAATGTCAGTTGAGTCTTCACCACATAATCCATGTGAAGCCCTAAGCGAGTCACTTCCAGTTGTCAATGTATGGGCTATAAAATGCCTTAAAGGGATTCCCACAAAAGGAGCTATAGAAATTCTCAAGGATTATTGTCCACCATCATACAAATATCTTATGGCGACCCAAACATAGTTACAACACTCACTATACATTAGTCAAAATGACTTATTTCGGGTTTAATTTCAAATCTGCTGATTGCTGCTGCAACAATATTTATTTCGCTGGAACCAAGGGGTTGACCCCAAATCCCTCCATTATCCCCCCTCCACCAAACTTTCCAAACAAGCAGTCCAGAAGGTGGCATTATCCTGGCATCCACCCAACTCAGATTGGTCCATCAGACTGCCAGATAGTGAAGTGGGATTCATCATGTGCACTGTTCCAGAGTTCCAATGGTGGTCCACTTTAAACCACTCCTGCCAACACTTGGCATTGCACATGGTGACCTTAGGCTTGTTGAAGCTGCTCAGCCATGGAAACCCATTTCGTGAAGCTCCTGGTGCACAGTTTCTTTGTGCGGATGTTGCTTCAATAGGGAGTTTAGTACTCTGTTGCAATTGATGCCACTTAGGATTTGTGATTTTTATGCCCTTCCACACTTGGTGGCCCTGCTCTGTCATTTTGTGCGGTCCACCACTTCACGGCTGAGCTGTTGTTGTTCCTGAACATGTCCACCTTACAATAATGGAACTTACAGTTGACCAGGGCAGATCTAACCAAGCAGAAATTTCAGGCACTTATTTGTGGCAAAGGTGGCATCCTATGATAGTGCCATGCGAAAAGTCACCAAGCTCTTCAGCAAAACCTTGTGTTTCTCCATGGACATTGTAGGCGGTGTACCTGCTAATAGTGAAGCACCATTCATTTGGGGGGAGTGCACATATTTTTGACTATATAGTGCATGTTAGAAAAATCATCTTCACATGCAGTACGGGGGGCGTCATGTCTAGTCTAAAACTCTATTCATGCACAAACACTTTTTATTCTAAGGTTTTGAGTAGCAGAAGACCCTTGAAGTTACATCCAAATTTCCCATGATGTTGAAAAGCTGAGACTTCAGTACCCAGCGAAAGCTCTGTACATGTCATCACTCCATTTTGGGGTCTCAACAGGGCTTGGTACCTCCTGGGTCACACTGGTGGTCTTCTTCACCCTTTACAAGATGTCAAAGAGAAAGTTACATGAAAAAGAAAAAACAATAAGTAACGACAAAACAAGGTAAGGTCAGATTGTGTGGATGGCAGACAAAAAAAACAAAATCTGCAGGGGGGGGGGTGTTCCAAGGTCAAAAAGACCACCTAGCTCCCACTGGGCATTCTAGCTAACATGAAAATTTCTCAATCAGTCCTCTTTGTTTTCATGCTTTACATGATGAATGTTGGTCTCATGGACAGCTGAGACACCCACCATCATCACACGTGGCTACATGGTAACTTGAGCAGGTGGTGGTGTTGGCACTGATCGCCACCATAGAAGAACCGGAAAAGACAACAGAGAAAAGTAGAGATTAGTATTGCTGATCCCTGAAGAGTAGGATAATTCTGTAACCCTATAGTCTTTCACAAATACAAATGAAATGTAGCTACAAAAAGCCAAACTAAAATAACAGGTTTGTAGCACTTTTTTTTAATATGTTCCACAGTGTTAGCTTGGCAAAGTATTCCAAAATTTAGGTGCATAACAGCAAAAGGCCACCTCACCACTTCTTTTAAGCTTGGATCTTGGAATTATAAGTAGATTACCATTAGAAGATGTAAAGTTACGAGTTGGACTGTAGGGGAACAGACTTTCCAAAATCTAGGACAGAGCGAGGTTTTTTGAGTCTTTATGAACCACTAATAGTACTCGGGTGTTGTACCGTGTTCGCCATTATGAGTGTAGTGAGAAGTCAAGCAAAACGACACCTTTTATTGGCAAACTAAAAAGATTACAATATGCAAGCTTCCAATAATAGGTGTCACTATGCTTGACTTCCCAGGACCACTAATAGTATTTAAAAGTCAATTCTAAATGGCACAGGTAACCAGTGTAATGATGCTAAGACTGGGGTGATGACTCAGATTTTCTTTTTCTAGTTAAGATTCTGACTGCTGCATTTTGCTCTAATTGTAGTTGATTGATGTCTTTCTTAGGTAGTCCTGTTAGCAGTGCATTAAGAAGGCAGGCTCCATTGTAGGATTAAAGTTGGACAGTTTAACATCTGTGGCAGAGCGACGGGCACTAAGCAAACTCCTGTCAATCATGAAGAATCCACTGCATCCACTGAACAGTGTCATCTCCAGACAGAGGAGTAGCTTCAGTGACAGACTTTTGTCACTGTCCTGCTCCACTGACAGACTGAGCAGATCGTTCCTCCCCCACGCTATGCGACTCTTCAATTCCACCCGGGGGAGTAAATGCGAACATTAATTTTATTTTAATTTTTTTTTCATTTTTATTACTATTTAATTTAATATTGTTTCTTTGTATCAGTATACTGCTGCTGGATTATGTGAATTTCCCCTTGGGATTAATAAAGTATCTATCTATCTATCTATCTATCTATCTATCTATCTATCTATCTATCTATCTATCTATCTATCTATCTATCTATCTATCTACAGTAATCTAATCGACTAAAAACAAAAGTAGAAATTAATTTTTCAGTGTCAGTTATTAGAAGTCTAAGTGAAAGAATGCAGTCCTAGCAATCTGGTTAATGTGTGATTTAAACTTTAGGTCAGAGTCGATGATTGCCCCTAAATTTTTTTTTTTTTTTACCTCCGCCTTAATTTTCAAACCTAAGCAATCAAGTTTATTTCTAATGCCCTCGCTATATCCATATTTGCCAATCACCAAGATTTCTGTTCATTTCTAACCCTATTCTATGATGGGGTCCGTTTCCTAGAACGCTCGCCGTTGTCCCTCAGAATGTAGTAATGTGTAATTTAAAGGAGAATTCCCAAAACTCAGAAACGTTGTTGTTTTCTATCCTTGTGTCACACACGCACGAGTAGGGAGCAGCCAACCAGCTCAGCAGAGCGTGATAATTCACAGGAAATGGGTTTGGAACAGAGTACTAACACCTCTCTGTTTTATTCAGCAGGAAAACAGACAAATAAACAAACCTTTATGAAGACTTGAGTTCCCTTCCGTGTTTACAACAACCGCTACTCTGTCCCATTCTGATGACATCACTTCCTGCTCCACGTTTCCACATCATCTCTGACGTTTCCTGGATTTTCCCATCATACCCATTGTACATAATTTCCCTTATATAAATGCGACTGTTTCACTAGTACGCTGTCCTGGCTGAAATTCATTGCATGAATGCAAATGCCTGTACAAGACAAGTGGACCTTTCAGTATGCAGGGAAGGCAAAACCCCAAAACTTTGCAAGAGTGTTGTCTCTTTCTTATATTTTCACACTCGCTTTAACTTTAATCTTCCATCCATCCATTATCCAACCCGACATACCCCAACCACAGGGTCACAGGGGTCCGCTGGAGCCAATCTCAGCCAACACAGGGCGCTAGGCAGGAAACAAACCCCGGGCAGGGCGCCAGCCCACCGCAGAACTCTAATCTTACTTCCTTTCATTTACAGCTCATTGGAGCGTCCAAAGGTGCCTTCTGTGAGAAAAACTTTGGGAGTGATGACCAGGTTATTGAACAAGTGAAGAAGCAAATCAGATAAATGGGTTGAGTGCGGATTATGTGTGCTTGTCAGTTGCCAGTACAAGACTATGAATTACGTGTACAACAATGAAGAGTGTAGTAAATATGAGAGCACTCAAACAATTCAAGAATAAATTACTAGCAATAAAATAATTAAGCTGCAAAGCTTTCCAGGCAGATCTTTTAGAAACATTTCTTCCGGCACTGTAAAATGCCTTGAAACAGTTCTCTGTGGCATTCTGAATATCAAGGATCAAACTGGGTAGCAGTTGTAATATTAGTGATAGTATTATTTTCTCATGGTATATGTATATACACTGCCCAAAAAAAAATGAAAGGAACACTGAATCATCCCAGTCTAACACCAACTCAGTGAAGCTTCAGGGATCTCAGTCTGTCCATATAGGAAGCAGAAGTGATTGTGAATCAGCATCATCTGTTTTGGTACAAATGAAAGTGACAACAGGTGACCTGCAACAGCAAGACCACCCACTAAAAAAAGCAATAGTAGCCACAGACAATATTGCTCTCTCCTGGTCCTCCCTGACTGATTCTTCTCTAGTTTTGTGATTTGCTAGTGTCCATGTCACTACTGCTAGCATGAGGGGGGTTCCTGCAGCCGATTCGGGTTACAGCTCCTCCATACATGCTGGCACAAGAATGTTTGCTGTGCCTCTCCTACCAGTGAAGAGATACCAGGAGACCGGCCATTACACGAGGAGAGCTGGACAGGGCATCAAACCAGCAGCAGGACCAGTGTCTGCCCCTTTGTGCGAGGACACAGGTCCTAATTAAATATACACACCGTGGATTTAGGAAGCATTCAGGCCCCATCACTTGCCAATCACATTATTGTGTTAAATTGGATACATTTGCCATTTGTCACCATCAATCTACACTTAATAACCTAAAGTGAAATTGTGTTTTCGATTATTAAAAATCGCAGACTGATATCTGTCAATCATAGCATTCAGTATTCAGAGCCTTTTACTGTTGCCCTCCAAATTGCTCTCAGGTGTCTCCTGTTTGGTTTAATTCTCCTTGAGATGTTTCTAGAAAGTGATAGGACTCCACCTGTGGCACACTGAACTGATTATACATCATTTAGAAAGGCACACATGTGCCCATGTAAAGAAGGTCCCACAATTCACACTGCATATCAGGACAAAAGCTAAGCCATCATGTCCAAGCAACTCACTGTAGACCTCAACAATCAAATTATGGCGAGGCACAGATCTAGGCAAGGGGATCAAACCCTGTAGAAAGCTTTGACTATATTCAGGAGGACAGTGTCCTTGATAATGGTGAATTGGCAAACGTTTGGAAGTACCTGGACCCTCCCTAGAGTTGGCCGTCTGGCCAAAGTGAGTAACTGGGCAGGGAGGTAACCAAGAGCCCAATAGTAACTCTAACAGAGCTTCAGAGGTGTTCTGCTGAGGTGGAAAAATCTGTTAGAAGGACAACCAGTTCAGCAGGCATTTATGGTAGAGTGGCTATGGTGGGGGTCCCCAGCTTCGGTCCTGGAGGGCCGCAATGGCTGCAGGCTTTCATTCCAACCCTTTTCCTAATTGTTTTTCCTGCTAATTAACTCTTTTGCCTTAATTGAAAATGATTTGCTATTTAAGACTTTGACCCTTTAATTATCATTTTTGTTCCTTAATTAGCAGCCAAACAATAATGAGATACAAAACAAGCCAACACATGAGCAGCTAACCCGTGTCCATCATACTAGATCTAAAAATAAAGAAAGGATGAAGGTCTCAGTAATGTTGATCTGCTCAGAACTCCAACACATATTGATTGGTGGTCTTAGAAAAAAGAAAATCAACAATCTTAGAAAATGTCTGCTGTGAGATGAGAGCACAGACAAACCATGGAATTAAATAACAAGAATCAAATTCTAAATACAAAACTGGTTAGAGTTTGAGGCTCCAATTTAGGTGATACTCCGTTGGCTCACTTCACATCACATTTCTGTTTGGGTGCTGCTCAAAGAAAAACTGAAGCATTTTCAGAAGAGAAGAGTCTTCAAAGATGTGTCATCCATCCATCCATCCTCTTCTGCTTATCCGAGGTCGGGTCGCGGGAGTAGCAGCTTGAGCAGAGATGCCCAGACTTCCCTCTCCCCGGCCACTTCTTCCATCTCTTCCGGGAGAATCCTGAGGCATTCCCAGGTCAGCTGGGAGACATAATCCCTCCAGCGTGTCATGGGTCTTCCCCGGGGCCTCCTCCCAGTTAGATGTGCCTGGAACACGTCACCAGGGAGGCGTCCAGGAGACATCCTGATCAGATGTCCGAGCCACCCCATCTGACTCCTCTCGATGCGGAAGAGCAGCTACTCTACTCTACTTTAAGGGAAAGCCCAGACACCCTGCGGAGGAAACTCATTTCAGCTGCTTGTATTCGCGATCTCGTTCTTTCGGTCACTACCCATAGCTCATGACCATAGGTGAGGGTAGGAACGTAGATCGACTGGTAAATTGAGAGCTTCGCCTTACGGCTCAGCTCCTTTTTCACCATGACAGACCCTGCAGACGCCACACCGGTCCGTCTGTCGATCTCAGAGAGAGCAGAAGATCACGGCCTGATGAAGCAAACAGGACAACATCATCCACCAAACCGGACCCCCTCAACACCCTGGCTGCGCCTAGAAATTCTGTCCATAAAAGTTATAAACAGAATCGGTGACAAAGGGCAGCCCTGGCAGAGTCCAACTCTCACTGGAAATGGGCTCGACTTACTGCTGGCAATGCGGACCAGGCTCTGACACCGGTTGTACAGAGACCGAACAGCTCTTATCAGGGGGTCCGGTACCCCATACTCCCGGAGCACCCCCCACAGGATTCCCCGAGGGACACGGTCAAACGCCTTTTCCAAGTCCACAAAACACATTTAGACTGATTGGCAAACTCCCATGCACCCTCCAGGACCCTGCTAAGGGTGTAGAGCTGGTCCACTGTTTCGGGACCAGGATGAAAATCACACTGTTCCTCCTGAATCCGAGGTTCGACTCTCCGACGGACCCTCCTCTTCAGAACCCCCGAATAGACTTTTCCAAGGAGGCTGAGGCGTGTGATCTCTCTGTAGTTGGAACACACCCTCCGGTCCCCCTTCTTAAAGAGGGGGACCACCACCCCAGTCTACCAATCTAGAGGCACTGTCCCCGATGTCCATGCGATGCTGCAGAGATGTGTCAACCAAGACAGTCCTACAACATCCAGAGCCTTAAGGAACTCCAGGCGTATCTCATCTGCGATGTGTCAATTAAAATGAAAAGAAAAGAAGCTAATTAGCCGAACAAAGCAGTCACTAATTAAGAAAAGGGCTAGAATGAAAACCTGCAGCCACAGTAGTCTCGGTAGAGTGGCCAGATGGAAGACACGCTTGAGTAAAAGGCATTTGAGAGTTTAAAGGACTCTGAGAGCAGGAAGAAAAAGATTCTCTGGTCTGATGAGGCAGAAACTGAACTCTTTGGGCAGAACTCCAAACACTGTGTTTGACAAAGACCAGGGCCTGCCCATATACCTCTCAACCTCTCGCACCAGTTCATGCTCCTTCCTCGCCAGAGAGGTAACATTCCATGCCCCAAGAGCCAGTTTCTGGAACCGCCTTCGGCTGCCACCCATATCGCATTGCACCCGACCCGTATGGCCTCTCTTGCAGGTGGTGGGCCCACAGGAGAGCAGGACCACGTTGCTCCTTTGGGCTGAGCTTGGGCTTCGTGGTCAAGGGTCCAGCCACCAGGTGCTCGCCAGCAAGCCCCTCCCATGGGCCTGGCTCCAGGGTGGGACCCCGGGTACCCTTTCTCGGGCAAGGGAAACGCCGATCCTTGGTTTCTCTCCATATAGTTAGTCTGGATCTTCACCTCAGACCTGTTTGCCTTGGGAAGCCCTACCAAGAGCATGTAGCTCCCAACAACATTGCTCCGGGGATCACTAGACCGCGCAAGTCCTTCTGCCTCAGCAAGGCCTCGATCCAAGAAGGGTAGATAAATATATATATATATACACACACTATGGTCTGAAAACACACCATACAGACTAAAAAGAAAGAAACAAAAACTTCTGATTTGGCAGTTCCAGTACCAGTGAGGCATTATACAGACATATATTGCTGTTGGTATTAAGGACCCCCACTTTGTGTTTCTTGACACATTTCTGCTGCATGATTTGTTGGCTGAAAGTCCTCAGCGTTGGTGTGTCAGAGATAGGATGTGCAGCGTTGTTCATAATGGCACTCAGTTTTGTTTTCATTCTCTCCTTCTTCTATGACCTCCAGGTGGTCCAGAGTGTGTCCTGTTACTGAGCTTGCCCTTTCGATTATCATGTTGATTTGGTGGTCCTCTCTTGAGGTGATGTTACCAGCCCAGCACACCACACTGACCATCACAGAGCTGGAGAAGATGTGAAGAACGTCACTTCCCACATTAAAGGAACGCAGTCTACTAAGGAGGAATACCTTGCTCTGCCATTTCTTCTATAGTTCTTCTGTGTTCTGAGACCGGCCCAACCTTACTGGATCGGTTTTCAGATGATGTTTACGACGTTCTACTTCAATAAACTACGAGATTTTACACTTTAATCACGTCATTTTCTCTATGGCTCAAGTAGGCTTCTGTACATTCTGGTGCTGTTGAGAAGGTGCAAAAAAAAATAATGTCACAGAAGATGGTACATGAGACCTTTAAAATGTATTGCGTCATTACGGTGTGGAATATGCGATGCTTGTATTGCCTATGAGAGAAATGGATGAAGCAAAGCACCACAAATACATTTGTATATCAGCATTTAAGTTTGGTGGTTTGATCCACTACATCAAGCTATTCATCAATTGAATTGAATTGATCCGGCAGGGTCTGCAAAGCGGCTTGCTGTCACTTGTTGATAATAAACAGAGTCTCTGATGTCCCGTTCCTACTTGAACACACTGATTTGTTTTTACTGGTACTGCAACTTGTGCACGTGTCACATTAATTTCTGAGGACATGCTCAGGGGATGCATCAAATGAATGCTGGGAAAGCGTGGCAGCCATGATGCGTGAAGTATAAACCATCCCAGATGGCATGAGGTTATTATGCTACCTGGTCACAATGATTTCCATAGCATGGCAATGAACAGCTGGTCCTGTGCTGCTCAATGTGAGCACGCCTGCCAAGGGGCAGTTTCCAAAGACTGGTATACAGTAGGCAAAAGAGTCAAACTCCATTACTGTTGATCCATGAGGCAGTAGCAGAAGTCACTGTGTGGCCTTTATTACCAGGTGCTATTTACAAACACAAATTGACCAGATTGTCCCCCTATTCACGTGCCATATTAAGTGGCAAGGTTCAGTTCCCAGCATTGACTCACTGCATGGCCATATGCCAGCCACTCAAATAGTAGAAATATGAACACACTTGTAAAAAGGTTGTCTTGATGGTCCAAGATGCTACTATAGCCGCTTTTCCACTGCATAGTACGGCACGACACGGTTCAGTACAGCTCACCTTGGTTCGGCTCAGTTCAGCTCGGTTTGCGTTTCGACTGCAGTTTAGTACCGCTTTAGAGTGGGTGGGATTATTCACGTGTCGTTATAGTTGCGCCGCCTCTACTGCCTTGACACCGTGGAACTTTTACAACAACACGCAGACAACGACAACACTTTAGCTCGATGACGCGCAAGGTTAAGCATCTAAAAAAAGCACATCACTAGCTAACTTTTATCACTGTTGCAAAGCATAAAATGAACTTAACTGCCAGTGTAACATTAAAATGCTGATTCTGTATATTACAGATCTTCCACATTTTGCAAAAAAGTCGCCGCAACAGACCATCTGTTTGGACATTTAACCGTACTTCAGAGTGGTGGGATGTGATTGTTCCCAGTTTTACAAACACTCAGTGGCTGGAGAACTTTCGAAACTTCCGCGTGTCTGTACCTTTAAAGAAAAGAATAGCCAGTGACGCAGTAATGACGATTTTCTCCGGCCAATCAGTGACCAGCAGAGTTTACACGTCACATTTTGGTAACGGTTCGGCACGCTTGGAACCTCGGCTGAGGTGGTACTAAAAAAAGGACCAGGTACCAGGTACTGTTCCCAGTGGAAAGCCCCGCAAAAGTGAGCTGTACTGAACCGTGTCGTGCCGTACTATGCAGTGGAAAAGCGGCTATAGTAACACAAGATGGCCGCTTCAGCCCACCTATAAAAGTGTTTGATGAAATCAGGAGGTTCAGTTTCCCTTAAATACTACATGTCAGTATTCACTTTCTTGAAATATGAAAAGCCTTGCTTGTGAATTGCCTCAAAATGTTACACAGAAATACAAAACTCCCGGTTAGAGTCTCCATATTACCTCACAGGGTGACCCTGAACAAGCCACTTCAAGTGTAGGTGTGCTGTTACTGTTAAAGATGGGGACATTCTCAACGCCACTGAATCACACTTAGCGTTACAATGAGCCAATGCCTAATCTTGCAGACTCCGACTCATGCCAGGGACCAACCCTGGGCAGGGCACTGAATCTAACGCACGTCTTTGGGAATGTTGGAAGAGAACTCAGACAGGCATGGAAGAACATGCAAAACCAACACAGGCCTCACGGATCAGTGAGACAGCGGCCACTGCACCAGCGTGCTGCCCCATGCTTAGAAAAGTGCTGCGTAATGTGGCAAGTCACTTCATTATACAGGTGCCCACACTTTTAAAATATGGAAAGCATTCTGCCTCTAGCTGTTTGATTTGTTGAGATGGGCTTTGCTATGACAGTCTACCCTTATAGAAAGTGGCAGTATGGTGTTGTGCTAAAGGCTTTGGATTTCAAACCCTGAGGTTGTGGGTTCAGATCTCACTACTGACACCACTGTGTGATCACGAGCAAGTCACTTGAGCTGCCCGGGCTCCAATCAGAAAAACAAAAGAAAGGGAACTTCGAGTGCTGTAAGTCGCCTCAAACAAAGGCATCAGCCAAACAAGTCAATGTGAATGCCGAAAACACAATGATTCAATACCCAATAAGTACTGTAGTGGAGCACATGATATTATTTATCTGGACTTTCAGAAAGCATTTGATAAGATGGGCATCAAATTAAAAGACGTGGGAGTTCAGGGTGTGGGGTGTAGATGGGTGCAGAATTGGTTCAGACACATGAAGCAGAGGGTGATGGTGCGAGGAACCTCATCAGAACTGGACAATGTTAAGAGTGGTGACCAGTAGGGGGCAGTGCTGGGGCTGCTGATATTTTAAATATATTTAAATGATTTAGATAGGAATATAAGTAACAAGCTGGTGAAGTCTGCAGATGATACCAAGATAGGTGGGATTGGCAAATCTGTTATATCATTGCAGAAGGACTTGAATAGCAGACAGATTGGGCAGATGAAATTTAATGTCAGTAAATGTAAAGAATTACACATAGGAAGTAAAGAAAAGCCAAGCAAAATGACACCTTTTATTGGCTAACTAAAAAGATTACAATATGCAAGCTTTCGAGGCAACTCAGGCCCCTTCTTCAGGCGAGATGATCCGAGTTGCCTCGAAAGCTTGCATATTGTAATCTTTTTAGTTAGCCAATAAAAGGTGTCATTTTGCTTGGCTCTTCTCTACATTCATAATGGCTAACACGGTACAACACCCTAGTACTACAGACATAGGAAGTAAAAATGTGAGGTTTGAATACACAATGGGTGGTCGGAAAATCGAGAGTCCACCTTATGAGAAGGATTTAGGAGTCATAGAGGACTCGACACTATCAACTGGCAGACAGTGTTCAAAAGCCATTAAGAAGGCTAACAGACTGTCAGGTTATATAGCGCCTTGATGTGTGGTGTACACACATGTCACAGGATGTTCTGCTCAAGCTTTATAACACACTGGTGAGGCCTCATCTGTTGTTCTGTGTGCAGTTTTGGTCTCCAGGCTACAAAAAGGACATAACAGCACTAGAGAAGGTCCAGAGAAGAGCGACTAGGCTGATTGAGGGCTACAGGGGATGAGTTAGGAGGAAAGATTAAAAGAGCTGAGCCTTTACAGAGATGAAGAGGAGACCTGACTGACGTGTTTAAAATGATGAAGGGAATTAGTGCAGTGGATCGAGGCTGTGATTTTAAAATGAGCTCATCAAGAACACGGGGACACAGTTGGAAATTTTGCACAAACATTAGGAAGTTTTGCTTAACACTGAGAACCACAAACACTTGGAATAAGCGACCAAGTAGTGTAGTCAGTAAGACTTTAAGGACTTTCAAAACTGAACTTGATGTTTTTTTTGGAAAAAATAAGTGGATAGGACTGGTGAGCTTTGGTTGGGCTGAATGGCGGAAGTGCATGTTTCCCGGGCTCCACGACGCTCGGGGCGCCCCCTGGCAGTGGCCAGGGGCCCCAACGGGCTTGAGCCTCCTTGCTGCTCAATGTGAGCACGCCTGCCAAGGGGCAGTTTCCAAAGACTGGTATACAGTAGGCAAAAGAGTCAAACTCCATTACTGTTAATCCATGAGGCGGTATAAGTGGACAGGACTGGTGAGCTTTGGTGGGATGAATGGCCTGTTCTCGTCTAGAGTGTTCTAATGTACAAGGTGCAATCCCACCACCGACTTGCTTTTGAGACCCCGAGCAAGTCATTTCACATTCCAGAGTTCAAGTTGCAGGAAAATAGATCAACAACTTTCAGTCTGTAATTTTCTGATGAAAACAACTCCTGCCAAAAAAAAAACAAAATGTGAAAAGCAGAAGCAGGGAGCCTGCCTGGCCATGCTGTGACTTTATGGCGTGCTGCGTTCCACTCATGGTGGCAAATTGTTTCTTTTTTTTTTAAAGCTTTGAATTTCATGAGAGACTTTATAGTAAGATGTCGCACAGTCCAAAGAGGGTTAAAGTACAGTACATTAATCAGCACTCGGGGCCTTTGTAATTATTGTTTAAATTACAAAGCACTTATTGTGGGAGCCCCACCCTGAATATTTACTGTGATACACCTGTGAGTTAAGGCTTGCAGCCATGCAGACTGCAGCACTCCCTCCTGCTCGGAGCGCTAAGAGTTTGTATAAGTTCTACAAGACTTGGCCTGCCATGGATGAGAAATATTGCAATTAAGTGGAGGACCCAAAGCTTTAACTTTATATTTATTAGAATTCAAAAAAAAAAAAAGAAGAGAGCGACTGGTGTTGAGTGTAGCAGCTCGTGAAAGGCCTCAGGTGATTCTGTCGCAGCGAGCACCTTTCCCTTATTTGTCTTATGCTTGCCGCAGCACGTGAATTAAATAGAAGACAACCCATCCCATAACTTAATATTTGTGTGCGCCGTAAGGTGTGAGTTCTCTTTTTTTTTTTTTTTTTGTTCAGTGAGCAATGCGGACCACTGTGTCTCTTGCGATGGGTGGGCCCGTAGGTGTGGAATTTGGGGGCAGGGCCTTGGCTGCTCTCCAGCCTTGTCTCTCATCTGGCAGTCCTGTGCAGGTGGGATCCTGACAGGTTTACTGAGCTGTGGAAAAAAAAAAAAATAATATGAAAAGAAAAGAAAGAGAGAGAGAGTCTGTCTGTTATTAGTCACTGCTCTCGGTTTACAGGGTGGGGGGTCGGGAGGGGGGTGTAAGTGTCCTTTCCTACTGACTCACTCAAGAACAGACTATTACAAGTGAGCAAAGGACGAAAAGAGCAAAGCCTCTGCCACTTTTTTATTTCTTCACTTTTTACAGTGTTTTATTTTGTTCCGTTCCATCAGAGTGAACAGGTTTGTCAAATGAAAGGACCCTTCCCTTAATCGCTACACACTCTTTCGGTCACGCTGCCATTGCTTTATCTCTTTGAGGGCTGAATAGTTTTTTCCGAAAAGCTCACTTTATTGGAATAGCACACAGAGCAATGGCTTCACGTATAAATCAGTTGGCGCCTGGTTGGAGTCTTTGGCAGCAGCACCCACGCAGGGGCAGCTCGATGGCTGTTTTTGCATGGTGGTGGCAGTCACAGTGCGGCACAATCCGGCTTGTACCTCTTGTCATTGTAATTGGTGGTCCTCCCAGGTGAACGTTGCTGTAGGCCCATCGGCTACAAAAAACATACAATCAGCTGATGCTGGTACCTCACCTTCGTTTTCGATCTCCAAATGAAGTGCATCAAAGTCAGAGTCCGATTCAAAGATAATACGCTGTGAGAAGTCGTCCGAACACCACCAGACGGACACCAGCACTTTATAAAAGCACACGTTTATTGGGTCACAGTCCCACACAGTACACAGTGCTCCTGCACCAAACACCCCTAACACGGACCTTCTTCGTACTGTCCTCAAACTGCCTCTCCTCTGCTCATGGGAGTTTCGTCCTGCTCCCGCTCTCTGATTGGAGGGATGTGGCCCCTTTTATTTCCACCCGAATGTGCTCCAGATGCTTGATGACTTTCTTCCGGCAGCACTTCCTGGTGTGGTGGAAGTGCTGCCCTTGTGCCCGGAAGGTTCTTCCTCCACCTTCCCAAGTGTATGTTTCTCGGACTCCACGACGCCACGGGCCCCAAAGGGCTTAAGGCGCCTTGCTCCATTCCCGTCATCCCCTCAACATCCATGGCGGTTGCCCCCTCATGACCCGGGGGACATATAAACCACCTCCCGGCCCTTCCAGGTATCCCAGCTGAGTCTGACCATCAGCCTCCTGTGAAAATGCAAAACATCATCCACAGAGTATTTTGCTTTGTGTGTTCGCTTAGGTCTCCCGCCAGATGTCGATGCCATTTCAGAGGTTGGTTGCTCTTCGCTACTCATGCACGTACAAGGAATCGGAAAGCTAACTTTCCTTCTAGCAAAGAGAGTCGAACTAAACCATAAACTGTGAGTTTTGCCGCGGTTTACAGCTGATTACCATCCCCTACCTCTGAATTTCGACAAAACTTGACATCCACCCTGAAAGAGTTAATGACATTTCCCTGCTCGCTCTAAGATTTTGTGAACAGTGAGGTCCCATTCAGTTCAGGCCTATTTGTTATCCCGTCTCCCTTTCATTCTTCCCATCTATTTTTGGAACTTAGCTTATCCATCTGGGCCCGTCCCAGCAACATTACCCTCAGGTTAACGTTTACATTGACTTTAATCCGAGGCGACTTACAACATTTATGATATAATTGGTTCCATGTCTTTTGGCTTTTCCAGTTGGAGCACAAGCCGGTCAGGTGACTTGCTCAGGGTCGCAAGGTGGTGTCAGTAGTGGGATTTGACCCCCCCACACCCTCAGGGTTTGAAGTCCAAAGCCTTAACCACCACACCACACTGCGTAAATCTGCATGGTAGGCTCACCCAATCATTTATATCTTTATATACGCCACCTGAAGCTCAGTATGTTCAGGCCCGAGACCAACTTAGGAGAAGCTAGGGTTGCTGCTGGAAGAGGTGGTCTGGTGAGGTCAGTTGCTCACCCAGTGGTCTGAATGTGGATCCCAATGCCCCCAGTGCAGTGATGTAAAAATGGTGCCATCCTTCGGATGAGATGTAAAGCGGAGATCCTGACTCTTCTGTGGGTGCTCATTAAAGATCCATAGGCATAGGGTGTATCCCGATGTCCAGGTTGAATTGCCCACCACAGCCTACTCATTCTGACCCCATAATCATTACCTGTCTCTCTCACCTCTTTACCACCTAGCAGCTAATGTGTGGTGAGCGTATTGGCACAAAAATGGCTGCCGTCACATCACCCAGGTGGGTGCTACACATTAGTGCTGGCTGGCACTCACAATGAGTACTTTGAAAAGCGCTATATAAATTATTACTATTATATTAGGTCAGTCTGAAGTGACCAACCAGCCTAGTGTGCACACCTTCAAGCCTGGACTGACATGCGGTTCACAGACCGAGCCGACTTCACACAGCCGAGGTTCAGGCCCAGATCCCTGGAGCGGTCAGGCAGCAGGACTAACCACGGCACCCACCATAGAGCTGCCCTCCTATTATTCAAGTTTCAGCTGAAGGTCGGCTTCTCTCTGAAGTCATCTCCTCTCTCCCTCTTTGTTTCTTATCTTCAAAAGGGCAGATTAGCAGGTAAGAATTTGACTTTAATCCACGGGTTGTTTTTTTTTTTTGTTTTTTTTTTTCTGAACAGAAACTGTTTGCTTTGTGGTAACCATAGCAACTGTTTCCTTGGCAGTGCAAGTTAAATATACCGTCATGTTTAATGAGGCTAAACTTCCCAGTTGAGCTTGTGCTACACTCTCATCATTAACCTAATTTTAAGATGACTTCTTCTGGCACGGTGAGCCATTTGAGCCCCAGTGAGGCTGAGGTCAAGGCAGCAGCTTATCCACATCATCGGCCTTTGTTTTATTGTGCTTTACCTTCGTCCTTTCAACACCCCTGTAGATTGGATTTGGCTGCTTTGAAAGTTCTCATCGACAACTCCTTCTGCCTCTCACCTCAATGGCTGTGTGCCTTAATCCACTCTGTCTTCTCGCTCATGAACATTGTGGGAGGGCTTCAATTGGCACTTTCATCAGGGTTGCTGCAAACTTAATCAAGCATTCAATTCATCTTCATTTCGTCCAGTGCCAGCATGCTAGACTGATGAAACAGTTGTCCAAGTATCCCCTGAGAGGAATACGCATACCAGTGGAACCTTACCTGGAATTGATTTTTTTTTTTCTTTGAGTATTTCCACCTCTTCACATGCTGAGGTGTCACCCATTGCAGGGCTGCACTCGGGTCCTAATTTGGGTCCCTGAGGTGGTTCATCATGTGGTGGGTACAGCAATGTGCTGTATTAGTGTACGCTCCCAACCTCCCTCTCTCTCTCATGCATTTCTCTCTCCTGTTTAATTCAGGTGCCATATTTGATCAGCCTCTGAGTTTTGATGCTCATGTCAGGTGTCTCTGTCGCTCTAGTTTTATATATCTCCGTTATATAAAAAAAAAGAATGATAAGACACTTGGAATAAGCTACCAAGTAGTGTGGTAGGTGTCATTTCACCTTACTTTTTCCTGTGTGGTAGACAGTAAAGACTTTAGGAACTTTCAAAACTTGACTTGATGTTTTTTGGAAGAAATAAGTGGGTCGGACTGGCGAGCTTTGGTTGGGCTGAATGGCGGAAGTGCATGTTTCCTGGGCTCCACGACGCTCGGGGCGCCCCTGGTGGTGGCCACGGGCCCCAACGGGCTTGAGCCTCCTTGCTCCTTTTCCGTGGTGCCCTCAACATCCAGGACGGTTGCCCCCTCATGGCCCGGGGGACATATAAACCACCTCCCGGTCCTTCCAGGCGTCCCGACTGGGTCTGACCCCCAGCCACCTGTGACAACGCAAAACACCATCCAGAGTATTTTGTTTGTACATTCGCTTAGGTCTCCCGCCAGATGTTGATGCCATTTTAGAGGTTGGTTGATCTTCGCTACTCATGCACGCACAAGGAATCGGAAAGCTAACTTTCTTTCTAGGATAAAGAGTCAAACTAAACCGTAAACTGTGAGTTTTGCCGCGGTTTACGGCTGATTACCATTCCCTACCTCTGAATTTTGACAAAAGTTGACATCCACCCTAAAAGAGTTAATGACATTTCCCTGCTCGCTCTAAGATTTTGTGAACAGTGAGGTCCCGTTCAGTTCAGGCCTCTCTGCTATCCCATCTCCCTTTCATTCTTCCCATCTATTTTTGGAACTTAGCTTATCCATCTGGGCCCGTCCCAGCAACATTACCCTCAGGTTAACGTTTACATTGACTTTAATCCGAGGCGACTTACCACATTTATGATATAATTGGTTCCATGTCTTTTGGCTTTTCCAGTTGGAGCACAAGCCAGTCAGGTGACTTGCTCAGGGTCGCAAAGTGGTGTCAGTAGTTCTCGTCTAGAGTGTTCTAGTGATCTCTCAGCTTGTATAAATTTTAACGTTTTCCTCACTTTAAGTTCCCAATTAAAGAAGACGTATTATGTCCAAATCTTATTGAAGAATTTGATCATGAAGGGTTCTCAACAGAAAAAATGAGTACACGGGCAATCCTAGAACAGAGAAACGATGAAGTCAAACGAATTCATGCCAAAAATGTCGAACGATTAAATGCGTATCAAGTGACTATGCTGAAACAGTTGGTGGTGCGATAGATGAAAACATCAACTTACAATATCACGAAGAATATCTACAACCGTTAACACCGTCCAGTCTTCCTCCATACGAATTACTGTCGAAAGAAGGATGTTTCCAAAAAAGGTAATGTAGTAAATCTTCAGGGGATAACATTAGACAGATCTTGATATGCTATTTATAATAAAACGTTAACAGTTTAACATTAGAATAGCTTTTGCAAAGACAATTTACAAATCTCAGAGCCAAACATTTGAAAAAGTCGTTTTATTTAATAGAGAAGAAGAAACGGAATTCACTCACGGGCAGTTATACGTCGCATTGTCACGATGAAAGTCCAAACACAGAATCACAATTCACTGCAACATTGGCGGAAAGTTCATTTAAAAAATTGTTTTTACTTAAGTTTTACAGTAAAAGTGTAAATGTAAAAAGTTTTTGCGTGTTAATTTCAAAGCCAAACAGAACAAAATCGTATTACGCAATGAATAATTCTAACGCAACATGAAAGATAATTTACTTTCAAATTATTATGTTTTACAATTTTTTAATATGGTTAATTACTCGCTGTAATGTAAAATAGTAAATTGTACATCCACATGCCTATACGCAAGGTGCTGAACCGCAAAGAGGCTAACGCGTAGCACAAGCACAGGGGGTTGGCAAGCAAAGCGAGCAGGGAGCAAAGCCCCGTAGTTTTATTTAAGAAACTTATCCAAGCTGGGATCTGTTGTTACCAGGGCTGAGATGGAATGCTTATCCATGCTTTCATCTCATCACGTCTGGCTTATTGCAATTCCCTCTTTACATGTCTAAGTACAGCTGGTTTGTTTCATCGTCACACTACCCAAAATGCAACTGCCAGGCTTTTAACACATTCACGCAAATGGACCTGCATCTCCTCAACTTTACACTCTCTACATTGGATCCTAGTTGATTTTAGGATCCAGTTCAAAATTCTGGCAATCACAGAGCTTAGAAGCATGCAAGATGGAGGTGGGATTACATCAGGGATCGGCTCTGAGCCCTTTCTTATTTGGAGTGGTGATGGACAGGTTGACAGACGAGATTAGACAGGAGTCCCCGTGGACTGTGATGTTTGCTGATGACATTGTGATCTGTACTGAGAGTAGGGAGCAGGTTAAGGAGACCCTGGAGAGGTGGAGATCTGCTCTAGAGAGGAGAGGAATGAAGGTCAGTAGGACCACCAAGACAGAATACATGTGTGTGAATGAGAGGGAGGTCAGTGGAATGGTGAGGATGACATAGGGAGTAGAGCTGGTGAAGGTGGATGAGTTTAAATACTTGGGTTCAACAGTACAGAGTAATGGAGATTGTGGAAGAGAAGTGAAGAAGAGAGTGCAGGCAGGGTGGAATGGGTGGAGAAGAGTGTCAGGAGTGATTTGTGACAGACGGGTATCAGCAAGAGTGAAAGGGAAGGTCTACAGGATGGTAGTGAGACCAACTGTGTTATATGGGTTGTAGATGGTGGCACTGACCAGAAAGCAGGAGGCAGAGCTGGAGGTGGCAGAGTTAAAGATGTTAAGATTTGCATTGGGTGTGACGAGGATGGACAGGATTAGAAATGAGGACATTAGAAAGTCGGCTTAGGTTGGACAGTTTGGCAACAAAGTCAGAGAGGGGAGATTGCGTTGGTTTAGACATGTGCAGAGGAGAGATGCTGGGTATATTGGGAGAAGAGTGCCAGGTAAAAGGAGAAGAGGAAGGCCTACGAGGAGGTTTATGGATGTGCTGAGAGAGGACATGCAGGTGATGAGTGTAACAGAACAAGATGACGAGGACAGGAAGATATGGAAGAAGATGATCTGCTGTGGCGACCCCTAACGGGAGCAGCTGAGAGACGGCGACCCCTAACGGGAGCAGCCGAGAGACAAAGAAGAACTTACAGAGCTCTTCACGGTCACCAATATATCACAAAGCTTCTTCAGCACTACACCTCGGGCCATGCGCTGAGATCTGCTCAGTTAGATCTCCTTTCGGTTCCTCATACCAGACTAAAGACACGTGGGGATCTCACATTTCAAGCCATTGCTCCAAGGTTATTATCAGTCTTCCATTGATATTGAGATCAGCAGAATCTGTTGATCAATTTAAGTGTCAACTTTAGACACCTCTGTGCAGACAGGCGTTTCCGTAGCTGTGGGTGTTTTTATATTGTCATTGCTCTGTATTTTGTTTTAATATTTCATATTCTTCAGCACTGTATAAATACATTTTTACTTATTTACTTACTTACGTCCTTATTAGATGCAGACTTCAGAAGGCTGATTGTCTTGCTGAGCTAATTGTAGGCGAACACTCGCTGTACTCCTTATCAAACAATCTGAAAGGGGCAGTTTTCAAATGTCTAAGGTCCGTCGTATGGCGGGTGCGGCAGCGCTCTGTATCAGTTGCATACTCACAACCTCCCTCCTCCTTTAGACCGTTTGGCGGTCCTTTTTTTAAAATATGCAAATCTTACCTATCATTTATAGTAAAAATAGTATCACTCGAAAAAGAAATAAAAAAACTGCTGCTCTGTGTGATTAAGGTCAGAATCTGAGAGGTGTGGAATGCTGTTAATTCATGCGGACCCAGACATTGTTAGGCCTTTACCTTCAATGCACCGTTTGCGCTACATGTTTTAACAAAACTGCAATTTGGCACAAAATCAGAAAATCAGTCAAGAGTTACTTTGAGTGGAATCTTATATGGCAGCACTTTACATCATGGCTGCTACTCACAAATTGGGTTACTCGATTACCAATGAGGTGTTCTTCAGAAGCTGCCATGGAACTCCTCTGTTTCACTCTCAGCTCACTGCAGCCATCACTGCACACCTCCATGTTTAAACCTGTTCTCACGTGTTTAGGACTGAGGGAGTGCAGAGCAATGGACACAGAGTGGGAACGAAGCTCCTCAATACCTTACACGGTTATTTAGAGTTTAGAGCAGGGGTGTCCAACTCCAGGCCTGGTGGGCCGCAGTGGCTGCAGGTTTTCATTCTCACCCTTTTCCTATCAATGATCAGTTTTCACTGCTAATGTTATGGTGGGCTGCATCAGGAGTGGGCAGGAGGAGGAGTATAGGAACCTAATCAAGGACTCTGTTAAATGGTGCGACTCAAACCACCTACACCTGAACACCAGCAAAACCAAGGAGCTGGTGGTGGATTTTAGGAGGACCAGGCCCCTCATAGACCCCGTGATCATCAGAGGTGACTGCGCAGAGGGTACAGACCTATAAATATCTGGGAGTGCAGCTGGATGATAAATTGGACTGGACTGCCAACACTGATGCTCTGTGCAAGAGAGGACAGAGCTGACTATACTTCATTAGAAGGCTGGCATCCCTCAAAATCTGCAAAAAGATGCTGCAGATGTTCTATCAGACGGTTGTGGTGGGTGCCCTCTTCTACACAGCGGTGTGCTGGGGAGGCAGCATAAAGAAGAGGGACGCTTCACGCCTGGACAAACTGGTGAGGAAGGCAGGCTCTATTGTAGGCACGGAGCTGAACAGTTTGACATCAGTGGCAGAGCGACGGGCGCTGAGCAGACTCCTGTCAATCATGGAGAATCCACTGCATCCACTGAACAGGATCATCTCCAGACAGAGGAGCAGCTTCAGCGACAGACTGCTGTCACCGTCCTGCTCCACTGACAGACTGAGCTCATTGTCTTCCTGGAAAAAAAATCACATTCACATGTGAGCGTCAGTAGGCTTTGCACCCATGGAACCAAGTGACCCGAAGTCTTCTCTAACAGTTCAGTAATGATTTATCGCTCTGATGCCAATCTGTCTGATCTTAAGCTCTTGTCAGGTGAGGTCACATTTGGCCTTGGA
Organism: Polypterus senegalus; assembly: GCF_016835505.1. NCBI lineage: Eukaryota > Metazoa > Chordata > Cladistia > Polypteriformes > Polypteridae > Polypterus > Polypterus senegalus. Next base: position 21,622,398 of record NC_053156.1, on the reverse strand, counting down.
AAGGCTATAACTAATGGCCAAGATAGCAAATGGCTTGGGTGACTGGACTGAGTTAGAAAGCAAAGACCAAGAGATGCAGGTTTACCTTTAGGGAGCTCACAAATGAGGAGGTTAGGAGCAGGCACTGATAGAGTGCATTTCTGCACCCACCACAAGACAAACCAACTCAGGATGCCAGATTAGGACTCGAGTGCAGCCATGCAGCGGGTGACACCTCAGCATCCCACAAGTTCAGATGGAGTGGAACCAGTGGGAGGTTTTTTATGGTGGCCAGAGTGCCAATTCTGCCACCAATTTCTAGGTTTCTCCCCGTAAGTTGGAGGGCCTCCATGCAGGGTTGGATGCAGATTAAGGTCATACCCAGGACGGAGCAATTGCAGGTTAAGGGTCTTGCTCAAGGGCCCAACAGAGCAGAGTCCCTTTTAGCATTTATGAGATTCAAACAGTAATTGTCAGGGCAGATCCCTACCTCAGAGCCACCGCTCCACCTACTCACAAATGAGTAGTCAGAAAAATAAAGCTACGCTCAAAAAAGAAATAATAATAATTTGGATGTGAGCATCAGTAGGCTTTGTACCCGAGGAAGCAAGAGACCCAAACTCTTCTCTAGCATTTCAATAATTATTTACCGCTTTGATCTTTCTGATCATAAAATAGGTCATTACGATAGCAATTGACAAGAAGAATTCATAGTGAATTGCAGAATTACTGTATCTGAGGGTTCCTTTAGAGCTCCTCTTTCTCTTGCCTGATTTAACTCAAAAACTAATCTGCACATCGTCATCTCCTAACAGGGTAAAGTTTCGAGTTTGCTATTTTTCCGTCCAGCCGTTTTAGCTGAAGACTGTCCTCACGACACTGTGACACATACAGACAGACACACACCCATCATTGAGATAGAGATGTTTTCAGTATCAGGGACCCTAAAATGTCAGCATCTGTCCGAAAACCGGAGATCGAACATTTTGACGACTCGAAAGCTTTCGCTACTCTCCCATAGGTGATAGGCTATGATCAGGAAAGGTGCAAAGCAAACATCTCCCATGGCACAGGTTTCTTGTAGACTGTATCAGGTTTGTCTGCAGGATTTCCAGTCATTTTACCCTCGCAGACCTTCCAGGGTCCGTTGCACAGAGCATTGTCATAGCACCGCCATACTTCATGCTGTGTCTTTGGTAATGTGCAGTGTTTGGCTTCCTCCAAATGTGGCATTTAATCTGATGGCCAAAATGCTCAATTTTTGTCTGCTCAGAGTTTAGAACCTTTTCGCAGCAGACCTTAGGGTCTCCCGTGTGCCATCTGACAGGTGTGGCATGCGGCTGGGGGTGGAGCTCAGCCGGGACGCCCAGGAGGACCGGAGGAGGGCTTGTGCCTCCTCCAGACCACGAGGGGGCGACCGCCTTGGTTATGTTGGGGGCCACGGATAGAGGGCTTGGAAGCCTAACCGTGTAGGGTCCCGTGGCCACCGCCAGTCGGCGCCCTGGTGCCTGAAGAACCCTGGACCTCAGCACTTCCGCCACACCCGGAAGTGCTGGGGGGAAGAAGACTGGGAACACCCGGAGGGCTTCTGGGTACGCAGTCGGCACTTCCGCCACACGGGGGCGTGTCCGCGGGGGAATGCCGGGGAAGCAGCTGGAGCCCATCCAGGTTGGTATTTAAAGGGCACTAAAGACTGTGAGGCCTGGACTTTGGGGGATCGGTGCTGGAGGCACTGGGATGTGCACTAAAACAATTGTAAATATTTTCCTTGTAAATAAACGTGTGTTGGGTGAACAACAATGTCCGTCTGTCTGTGTCTGGGGCCAGTTCCACACAGGTCATGCATAATCGTTTAACAGACATTTTGTCTTTGCCGCTCTCCCATAAAACTTCACCTGGTGAAACATCTGGGCACAATTGCTGTCTACACAGTCTCTTCAGTCTTATCCACCGCAGCTGGTCACTCCTTGTGGGTTCTCAGAGGTCTCTTAGTGGTCCGCCTCACCTGTCTTCTTCCGTTTCTGTGGACGGCCTGCTCTAAGCGTATTTACAGCTCTGCCATACTCTGACATGCATCCATGATTTAACTGAATAGTCAGTGACTTGGATAACGTCTTGTCTCCATCCCCTGACTTGTTGCTTTTGGGGGTGTTCTGTTGAGTTTGTTGCGTAGGTTGGTCTGCCATCCTAACTCACCAGAAGCTGGCACTACCACACACTTTGCAGAGAGCTGTTTTCACGTACACATTAACAAGTCCCTCACTGTTGATCAAAAAAGGCAAATTAAATCCACTGAGATTTAGTGGGAAACAACAAAATATGGTTATACAGCAGGCACTGTGTGCAGAGGGAAGAAACATATCCATCCTGAATAAAAAATTTGAATTGAAAGCCTTAATTATACAGTAAAGTTTTACAGTCATTATGAAGACTTTGCTGCTAAAAGATTGGGTTTGACTAACCTTCTTTTCTTTTTCTGTAGCATAGAATAACCTTTACCTGTTTTTTTTTTTCTTGTGTACACTAGCTAAAATATACCAGCTGAATATACAGTATATATATTGTGTACTGTATCTATAAATATAGATATGTATTTGTAATTGTAGTACACACTCACTGGCCACTTTATTAGGCACACCTGTTCAACTGCTTGTTAACACAACATCTAATCAGCCAATCACAAGGCAGCGACTCAATGCATTTCGGCCTGTAGACCTTGTCAAGACCACCTGCTGAAGTCCAGACCGAGCATCAGAATGGGGAAGAAAGGCGACTGAAGTGACTGTGAACGTGCCATGGTGTTGGCTGCTCCGAGCATTTCACAAACTGCAGATCTGCTGGGATTGTCAGCAGCAACTCCAGGGTTTACAGAGAGTGGTCCGAAAAAGGGAAAATATCCAGTGGGCAGCAGTTCTCTGCCTTGTTGGTGTCAGAGGTCAGAGGAGAATGGCCAGGCTGGTTCAAGTTGATAGAAAGGCAACAGGAACTCAAATAAGCACTCATTACAACTGAGGTGTGCAGAACAGCAGCTCTGAACACACAAGATGTTGAACCTTGAAGTAGGTGGGCTAAAGCAGCAGGAGACCACACCGGGTGACACTCCTGTCAGCTAAGAACAGGTAACTGAGGCCACAATTCACACGGCTCAGCAAAAGTGGACAACAGAAGACTGGAAAAACGTGGCCTGGTCTGACGAGTCACAATTTCTGTTGTGACATTCAGATGGTGGGGTCAACAACATGAAAGGTATGAATGGTTCAGGCTGGTGCTGCTGGTGGTGTGATGGTGTTAATTGATATTTTCTTGGCACACTTTGTGCCCTTCAGTACCAACTGAGCATTATTTAAATACCACAGCCTACCTGAGTGTTGTTGCTGACCATGTCCATACATAATGACCTTCTGATGGCTCCTTCCAGCAGGATACTGCACCACATCACAAAGCTCAGATTGTCTCAAACTGGTGTCTTGAACATGACAAGGAGCTCACTGGACTCAAATGGCCCCCACAGTCACCAGATCTCAATTCAGTAGAGCACCTTTGGGATGTGGTGGAACAGAAGATCCACATCATGGACGTGCAGCCACTGTGTGATGCTGTCATGAAAATATATATGGACCACAATCCATGAGAAATGTTTCCAGCTCCTTACTGAGTCTATGCCATGCAGAATTACGGCAGTGCTGAAGGTTAAAGGGGGTCCAACCCGCTACTAGCAAGGTGTACCTAATAAAGTGGCCGTAGGGTGTAGCCCTATACTTGTTATCTATCAAAGGGGTATACTAAAATGAAAGCTGTCCCTTTATGTCATTGAGGTTGAGCTCGTCAATGTATCTGCCTTTCATTATGCTTTGCTTCTTGTTTTATTCATGAGTGTGACAGCTGTCAGGACCATGAAACATTTACTCTCCTTTACAAGATATGTATGAAAAAACCCTTATTGTTAAACAGTCCCTTTATAAAGGTGTTGGGAATGAAAAAAGATCTCTTTCTCTGTGAGTACCTCCATGTATTATTTGTTTAATTGTTTGCCAGCTGGAGAGGCGCCACCAAAAGGGTGTGTTTCTGGAGCTGCAGTGGCAAAGATCAAGAGCTGCTATAAAATGTTTCTCTCAGGTAAATTCATAATTGTCACACTTGATCATTGTATCCTGGCGACACCGCATACATCATTTCATAACACCATTGATGATTAATGTTCGATATAATGTAATCTGTGCGTAGCAAGGAGCCAGCACAGAATAAGCTCTACATGGCACTTTATCAAGCAGATGCACTGGCCTTAAATTTAGGCACAAACAGTGAAGGACACATCAGGTGTCATCCCCGGCCTGAGCGTCACACTTCTCCCCTGCGTCGGTGCTCTGCCAGTCGTTTACAGGATGGTGCCAAAGTCATTCAGTAGCAATGCGTTCAGAAATGGAGCCATGAGCAGTTTGCACTTAATCAATTAAGTCACTAGACAGTGCGGCAAAGAGAAAACAGCACAAGTAAGATCGATGGTTGGTGTGAGCACCCTTTGCTTTCTCTTAGGTCCGCTTGCATTCCGGCTTCTGAAGGTCCGCGCGTGGTCTTGGAGAACCTGCCCCAGTAGCACTTCAGACTGTAGCCGACAGACTTAGAATCCCAGACTGTCTCGATGATTTGGACGTCAGGGCTCTGTGGCGGCCATTGAGTCTTCTCCTCTCTTGATGGCTTTGAGTGTGTCTTTGGAGTCAATGTCATGCTGCAGAATGAATTTGGGACTGGACAGACACCTCCTTGATGGTATTTCTGAGCTGTCAGAGGGCCATCAGTTTAAACTTGTAATCCCTCACCAGCCTAGTGATTTGGAGAACAGGGCTCTGTGGCGGCCATACTGTCTGTTCCTATTTTGCTGATTTTAGCCATGTCTTTGGGGTCAATGTCATGCTGCAGAATGAATTTGGGACTGGTCAGACACCTCCTTGATGGTATTTCATTTCATAATTTTTGTGTTGGTCAGACACCTCTTTGATGGTATTTCATGATGGATGTGAGCTGTCAGAGGGCCATCAGTTTAAACTTGTAATCTCTCACTGACCCAGTGATTTGGAGATCAGGACTCTGTAGTGGTCATTGAGTCTTCTCTCTTGATGGCTTTGAGTGTGTCTTTGGAGTCAATGGCATGCTGCAGAATGAATTTGGGACTGGTCAGACACCTCCTTGATGGTATTTCATGATGGATGTGAATCTGCCCATACTTCTGAGCTGTCAGAGGGCCATCAGTTTAAACTTGTAATCCCTCGCTGACCCAGTGATTTGGAGATCAGAACTCTGTGGTGGTCATTGAGTCTTCTCCTCTCTTGATGGCTTTGAGTGTGTCTTTGGAGTCAATGTCATGCTGCAGAACGAATTTGGGACTGGTCAGACACCTCCTTAATGGTATTTCATTTCATAAATTTTGTGTTGGTTTTCTCAATAATATCTCATTCAATAAACTACTAATCTGTGAGACATGCTGTTTAATGCCCCACCTTATTAATATTAAATCCAGCACGCCCCTCCCTAGACAGCAGGACATCCCATAGGGATTTTTCCTGAGACGTAAAAGAGATTCTCATTTATAGTTTTATTTAAGAATCAACTTTGTCCCAGATGTTTCCTCTGAATTTGCTTAGGAACAATAGCTTTAGACAAAAGAGATGCAACTGATACAACTTAAAGAAGTCAAAATTAACAATTTAATTTAGAAAGCATGGCTAGTCTTCATATTCTTATCAGACTGACGCCTTTATTTAAGGTGACTTATAACGTCTGAGCCCCAGTTGGTTACAGTTCTTTTGTTTTTTTTCTATTCCTCCAATCTGCACAGGCAGATAAAGTGACTTGCTGATGGTGTCAGCAGTGGGATTTGAACTCACAACCTTAGGGCTTGAAGCGCACTGTCTTAACCACAATGCCACATCCTTCAGAATGAGGCTGACCTAACTGGAGCACAGCCATATACATTAGAGCGACTGATAGTATTCGTCAGAAGCAAGGACTGCAGTTTTGTCATCGTAGTAAAGTGTTTCATTACCATAAACAATTGTGTATGCACTTCACCAGATATCACTGAGCTCACAATGCAAATACTTTCAAACTTTGAAAAATGTCAAGATGCAGCTTGGAAAATCGGAGGCCTTTGTGTGACTCTGCTGAGGTCTCTGTCGAAACTGAAGAGGGGACCCTTGTGAGGATGTTTCTTTTATTTTTTCTCAGGAGAACAATCTGAGCCTATAGAGCGCGTCTCCATTTGATTTCTATCTGATCTCCTTGTTGTCTGGGAGACACCAAAAAGATATTAAGGAGATCTCTTGTTTGATTTTTCAGTCCTATGGGATTATAATATTTGAAATTAAGTAACCACTCGGCCCTACTGAACCATCCTAAAGGCTAGCAGAGGTTCGGCTTGTTTAAATAGTTAAGGACAATATTTATAAATGACCAGTTCAGAAGTATGTTTTGGACATTCCTCATAAATCAAATTTAATTCTATCTACTTTTTCATTAAACATGGCATCCTTTTCCCACTGAGTTATTATTGGTGAGATAGGATCCTTCGGATTGGGAGAGATGTGATGGCACACAAGCAGCGTAGTGTGAGATATTTGAACGTTTGGCCAGGCAGCATAGTCGCTAGGAATTAATCTTGTTGTTGGCTTCAAAAAGAGTAAAGCACCAGCAACAGTACAAATAGCAAAGAGCACAAGCATAAATAACAGTACAAAATGTAATATACGACATTGTCAGAATATTATAGACTAGCTGTGTAAGCAAACCCGTGCTGTGAAAAGCCCGGGGTCTCAGAAACGATTTAAAATCGTCTGAAAAAAAAAAAATGAAATGTAGAGATGTCAGGTGATTGAAAGGAACGACTCTGGGCGTCTCTCCTAGGAGGATTCGTTTTGTCGACGTTCTCACCTCGCTTGTGCATTAGCGGCGGGAGGAAAAGTAAAAGCAGATGTTAGTGGCTAAGCGACTTTGTCTTTCTTCTGAGGTTTCGTTCTGCCGATGTGCTCACCACCATTGTCTATCAGCGGCTAAGTGAATTTTTCTCTCCTCGGAGGTTTCGTTTTTTCCGCCGTGCTCGCCTCGCTTGTGTTATTAGCGGTTAAGCGAGTTTTCTGTTTCCTCGGAGGCGGAGCTCTTACCCCGACTCCACCTCTTGTCTTTTGTTGGCGGTTTCACTTTGGCAACAGATGTCACTTTCTTTGAGCTTCATGCTGTAGCTTCAAACTTCAGGGCCGGACAGACAGACAGGCACACGCACTTACACGTGTAAATGTTTATATATAAGATTAGCCCGTGCTGTGAAAAGCCCGGGGTCTTAGAAATGATTGAAATCGTCAGGAAAAAAAAAAAATCTGAAATGTATTGTAGAGATGTCAGGTACTGTAGTTGAAAGGAACCACTCTGGGCATCTCTCTCCTAAGAGGATTCGTTTTTGCCAACGTGCTCGCCTCGCTTGTGTATTAGTGGCTAAGCGAGTGTCTCTTTCTTCAGAGGTTTCGTTTTACTGACGTGCTCGCCTCGCTTGTGTATTAGCTCCTAAGCGAGTTTCTGTTTCCTCGGAGGTGGACCTCTTACCCCGACTCCTCCTGTCACTTCTGTGCTGGACAGACAGACACACTACCACGCGTAGACGTTTACGCAGCATACAATAACATAACGCATAGAAACACAATAAATGCACGGGATATGTGAGCATTTTCCAAATTCCAAAGACACAGCACTGGCGAAGTCTCATGAATGGTCCACACGTCCACTTTGTACCTTTTAGGCCTGAAGTGCAGTTTCAGGTGCCACATTGAAATTCTGACGGTCAGCAGGGCTCACTTGACAGCCCAGCTGAGATAAACTGGCAGAGAGGCCAGTGTAGTGGATGGACTGGGTGGGGTACAAGAGTACATGCTCTCTCAACATACTTGCTGGCAACTTTCCTGTGTCAGTATGCTCATTCGTGTACCTGCAGGGCATGCTGGGAGTTGCAGTCCTTTGAGGCAACCAATCTGGGGAGATGTTGGGATAGGGCTGTCCCTAATTTCAGGGGCTTCTGCCTGACCTGAGAGTGTTTCTTCCTTGAAACCAGAAGTATTCCTGGGTCTGACATGAAAGGGGCACCTCTGTCCCCTTAGGAGTCAGTCGGGAGGAGGTGGCTTAGACTGCATAGGAGATGCAGAAAGAGAAACACATTGCTTGCTGTGCAGTCTAGGAAGGAAACTGCAACCCTGTGGCGGTAATGTATGATATAGTAGTTGAACCCAGGACTGTGTTGAACAGTTGTGTGCCTGGTGGTTTAGGGCACTGCAACGCCCTCTACAGGTCACAAAAGCTAAAGTACTTTTTTCAAATTAGAATTTGAGAATCAGGACCATATGAGCTTAGCATGCTGACTTAGGGGAGTAGCTCCAAAAAAGGGGGGTCCACAAGAACTGCCCTGCCAGCTTTAAGGCAAACATCCAAACATCTTGTGTGTCTCCCTGCTTTTATGGGATACGCAGAATAGGAAGAGAATCTGAGAGGTTTGAAAGCAAAGTTTCATGAGAAACAGATAGGAGGCCAGCAAGCAAACTGGAGCACTTTCCACAACCACTGACTCCAGTGTGACGCCACTTTTATTTAAAATTTGATTTGGTGGTGATGTTTTTTGTATGGTCTTGCAGAATATGATTGTTGGGAATGTGGCATGTTTTATACCACACTGGGCACACCCAAAACCAAATAGCCTTGGATTACCTAAAGTGTTTTAAAAGCTTATCGTAAATGAGAAGTAAATATCTGCTTTACCTCCTGAGGTCGAAGTGTTAATTCAGAAAGGAAATTGACTTGAGCAGTGGTTTATATTTTTGAATCCCTTGCCAATGACATAAAAATGACATTCTTATACCCGATTATGCCAATTCAGGGTCACTGGGGGGCCTCAAGCCTATCCTGGTAGTATCCAGAATAGCAATGGTCTAAACCCAGTTCACGATCCCTATTAGTGGTTGAACAATCCATCGCTTGGTGAATTCTGCTGCACAATGATAGGAAGAGCAGACGTCAAAGGAACAGAAAGAGACGTCACTATGAACGCCTGGCCGCCATAAGCCAGTTATCCCTGCGGAAAACCAGAAGCCAAAAAGCCAGAAGGATCGTGCAGCCCCGCTTTCACAGCCTGTACTTGAGCTTGGAACCCGGTGCAGGGAAGGAACCAGGCGTGGACAGGGCTTCAGGCCATCTCGGGGTCATCAGTTGACCTGAAGGTAATGGGGGAATGGGGGAGACACACATGGGAAATGTCCAGTAGAAAGATTCAAATGCAGACATTTGGATCATGGAGGCTGCAGAACTTAACATTAAGTCACCATCCCTTACAAAACAGCAGTATAATAATAATTCTTTACATTTATATAACGCTTTTCTCACTACTCAATGCACTTCAATGAGTGAGGAGCCACTTACCCTTCACTAATGTTCAGCGTCTACCTGGATGATGCGGCGTCAGCCATTTTTGCACCTGTACACTCAGCACACATTAGCTGTTAGGTGGTCAAGTGTTCAGAGACATAGCCAGGTAGAGACAGGGGATGATTAAGGGGCACAATGACCAGGCCTCAGAAGACAGTTTAGCCGGAACACTCTGCTCTTTATGAAGGATACCCAAGGATCTTTTCTGACCACACAGGAGTCAGGATCTCAGTTTTACATCCCAGAAGGATGGCTCCATTTTTACAGCACGGTGTCCCCGTCACTGCACTGGGGCATTGGGATCCACATTCACACACCACGGGGTAAGCACACCCTGCTGGCCTCACCAACATCCTTTTGTGATTTGGCAGAGTTGAAGACAGCATTGTCCCATTGCTCATGTCTACTGGTTTGTTCCCCACCCACCCTTGAGGAGGCTAAGGAAGGTCAAACTCTCCCAGAGAAACATTAACCATCTCTATAACTGCAAAACGGACAGCGACCTGACCAGCTGCACTGCCATCCTTTGCATAGACTGCACTGTGTGTGACTCTGTAGCGGGCAAATAACATGGCATGAGCAATCTTTGGGTCCCCATGGGCCCCTGTCCAGTGTATCTACAGGGCGAGATCCAAAACGAGGACTCGGGCCTCATTTAAAACTGGCGTGAACTCATTTGCTCCCCATCCTTCTGGCAGATGTTTCAGCAGTATTGGGAGCACCGTGGCTGGCATAGGCACAGAACTCAGGATTAGAAGTGCCCCCCATTAACCCCTGAAACCCTCTAACAAAATTGCAAGGGGTTACCTTAAAATAAAAAAAAAAAGGTTTTGGTGTTGTGAATTGTTCAGTGGCCATTACTGGGTTTGTGAGTAAAGAGTCTCAGATACAAATTCAGACAAAGGCCGTTGTAAGGGTGTCTCCTTTTCTTTTAGCCGGCTTGGCTGCACTCCATTCTGTGCTCTTAAATAATTAAACTGATTTGTGTTGCACCCAAACCAATGAGGAAAAATGCTTTGTGTCTGCTGTGTTTTGGGAAATGACAATAAATCTGACATCACTTGAAAGAGCTCAGGATTTAAAATCCTCCCATTAATCCTTGAAACTCTCGAAAAAAAAAATGTTAGGGGTTACCTTAAAATAAATTAAAAAAAAAATAATGACCCTGTAGTTAGGATCTGGGCTGCACATTTCCAACAGCTTAGCACACACAGGAATATATTAATATTT
>NC_053156.1:21134236-21306736 GCF_016835505.1 Polypterus senegalus | reverse complement strand
TTGATATTGACAGTTAATCACTGTTTAAATGTAAATATACATGCACTTGTAGGTTTTAATCATTTTTAATCATTATGTGCATTACAGCTTTTTTGCTATTAATATATATTTACTATATTTGTACAGTCTTTTTCCCAGTATATCAGCGAGGCATTCATATAATTATAAAGTTCCATTTTATTTATGCAGTACTTGTAACTTACCAAAACCTATACTGTTTAGATAAAGGTACATAAAAACATGATATCTCTTTAAAAAAGGCACAAATCTATCAGATGTTCATAAGATGTTTATCAAGAAGATACAAGGCTAACATGCAAGTTTACAAGTAAAACAGTTCAATTTTGCTGTTGACTAACAAGCCTGTTGGTTACTAAACAGCAATTCCCTATTCTCTGTCTCTTCTTTTTCTAATTGAAAGTGGAAGCTGCTGAACTTAACCGAAGCTTGCTCACCGTCCAAACTTGGAACAGTAGAATCAATTTTAATTAAAAGTACTCCACTTTCTTGAATGTAAAGGCTAATATTCCAAACTTGACCCTCATTAGTAAAGTCTCCCTTGCCCTTTCTGTTTCACAGGACGTTCACCGCAAAAAAAAGTTACATGCTAGCTCAATTATTGTAGTACCTAGAATCAAGATCAATATATAAATATCTAGTGTAAAGGATTACTACAACTAAATTACCGTTAATCTGAAAAAAATAGGTTTTTGTGTTTTGGGCTTATTTATTAGTAAAGTCTTCTGTATTGATAATCCTCTGATTTAGATTGGTGGCCAATTGATTGATGCATCACCGCTGGTCATTCAGATTTTTCAGGATAAAAATTTCCTTGTTAGTTGAGGGTCACAACTAAATCTTTAGGACATTATACCTGTTTTTCTAATCTGTGGTTCCATTTAAATGTGTTTTTGCCTGTTTTGCATAGCAGAGCTTATGGCAGAACCTGTCCAATTACTGTAATTATAACAGTAAACATGTTTTTAAATGTTACACTATAAACTTGAATAGATATTAAAAATGTTCTGGCATTAATTTATATTCTGGGATTGTGTATTTGATTAATATTTATGGCATTCCTGCAATGTTTGGAAATGTAAGTTTATTCAAACCTTAAGTAGGACTGAGTTTCTTAAGGGACTGCATATGGAGTTGAACAATTGTGCAACAGCTGGAAAATATGTTTTTAATTATTGCGTCTGTAGTGTCTTATCTGAATATATCTTGTAACAAGTTGTGTTATTGCTAAATTGCTGTGTAATACCGCTACATGCAGTAAGGTCACAGTTTATTACTATAATATATTTAGCAATAACTAATTGAACATTCTATGTAAAGGATGTAGATTGTTAGGACTTAGGTCCTTTGCGGAATCAGGTAAATTAGTATATTCCTGTTGTGTAATTTTAGAATAAATTTTTATTGATATAAGGTCTGAATTACCAGTTCTTCCATATACAATTAGGTCCATAAATATTTGGACAGAGACAACTTTTTTCTAATTTTGGTTCTGTACATTACCACAATAAATTTGAAATGAAACAACTCAGATGCAGTTGAAGTGCAGACTTTCAGCTTTAATTCAGTGGGTTGAACAAAACGATTGCATAAAAATGTGAGGCAACTAAAGCATTTTTTAACACAATCCCTTCATTTCAGGGACTCAAAAGTAATTGGACAATTGACTCAAAGGCTATTTCATGGGCAGGTGTGGGCAAGTCCGTCGTTATGTCATTATCAAATTAAGCAGATAAAAGGCCTGGAGTTGATTTGCTTGCATGTGGAAGATTTTGCTGTGAACAGACAACATGCGGTCAAAGGAGCTCTCCATGCAGGTGAAAGAAGCCATCCTTAAGCTGCGAAAACAGAAAAAACCCATCCGAGAAATTGCTACAATATGAGTGGCAAAATCAACAGTTTGGTACATCCTGAGAAAGACAGCAAGCACTGGTGAACTCAGCAAGCAAAAAGACCTGGACGTCCACGGAAGACAACAGTGGTGGATGATCGCAGAATCATTTCCATGGTGAAGAGAAACCCCTTCACAACAGCCAGCCAAGTGAACAACACTCTCCAGGGGGTCCAAGTCTACCATAAAGAGAAGACTGCATGAAAGTAAATACAGAGGGTGCACTGCAAGGTGCAAGCCACTCATAAGCCTCAAGAATAGAAAGGCTAGATTGGACTTTGCTAAAGAACATCTAAAAAAGCCAGCACAGTTCTGGAAAACATTCTTTGGACAGATGAAACCAAGATCAACCTCTACCAGAATGATGGCAAGAAAAAAGTATGGAGAAGGCGTGGAACAGCTCATTATCCAAAGCATAGCACATCATCTGTAAAACACGGTGGAGTCAGTGTGATGGCTGCCAGTGACACTGGGACACTCGTGTTTATTGATGATGTGACACAGGACAGAAGCAGCCGAATGAATTCTGAGGTGTTCAGAGACATACTGTCTGCTCAAATCCAGCTAAATGCAGTCAAATTGATTGGGTGGCGTTTCATGATACAGATGGACAATGACCCAAAACATACAGCCAAAGCAACCCAGGAGTTTATTAAAGCAAAGAAGTGGAAAATTCTTGAATGGCCAAGTCAGTCACCTGATCTTAACCCAACTGAGCAGGCATTTCACTTGTTGAAGACTAAACTTCAGACAGAAAGGCCCACAAACAAACAGCAACTGAAAGCCGCTGCAGTAAAGGCCTGGCAGAGCATTAAAAGGAGGAAACCCAGCATCTGGTGATGTCCATGAGTTCAAGACTTCAGGCTGTCATTGCCAGCAAAGGGTTTTCAACCAAGTATTAGAAATGAACATTTTATTTCCAGTTATTTAATTTGTCCAATTACTTTTGAGCCCCTGAAATGAAGGGATTGTGTTAAAAAAATGCTTTAGTTGCCTCACATTTTTATGCAATCTTTTTGTTCAACCCACTGAATTAAAGCTGAAAGTCTGCACTTCAACTTCATCCGAGTTGTTTCATTTAAAATTTCTACCTCTTCGTCTTTTTCTAGTTCTAACTTTATTTAAAAACTCTGTCTAGTTTAAATGCATATTGCACATTCTCTAGTTTAAAATATGTCACTTATTTATTGTCTATTTCATATGCCTATTTATTCTATATCCTCTGTTATGCTGTTCTATGTTTGTCTACACTGGAAACCTGGAGCCACCTCGTCTCTCTATGTACCTGTACAGTGTATAGCAGAGATGACAATAAAGTTGACTTTGACTTTGACTACAGAACCAAAATTAGAAAAGTTGTCTCTTTCCAAATATTTATGGACCTAACTGTATTTAAGTGGACTTTTCTATGTATAAACTTTCACTGAATTGCCAGTGAATATTTCTTTGCACCCGTGTTTTGGTATCTTCTTTTTTCAAATAATTTTCTGAGGAGACGTTTTTGACAATGGGCACTTTTAGACTCAGAATTCTTGTTGCAACACTTTAAAAAAACAAAATGTGTTTAATTGTGTGTGAATTTCAAGCATCTTTGCTTAAACTAGAAGTCCGATATCTGTGCACATGCTAGAGTTCAAAGTGTTCTTATTATTAACCATTTTGACCATTGTACAGAAAGTAACTCAATGTTGCTTTAAAAGCTTTATTGCCTAGTTTTAATCTAAAAGAAAAATGTGGTGTTTAACATTGCTGCATATTATCAGATGTTCAACTTGAAATTTAACTTGGAACATGTTTTTATTTATTTTGCTCCACGCCATATTTATTTTAATTTTTTTTTTAATTCTAGATCAGTGCAGTTCGACTGCCAAGGGAACCTGGCAATCCTGAGAGACTCAAAGGCTTTGGCTATGCAGAATTTGATGACGTGGAATCCCTGCTGCAAGCACTAAGCCTCAATGAAGCGGTGAGTTGTTGGACAAAAGCTGAAAATAACTACTTGTGCCTTAAATGGCTATTTTTCCTTTTTTTTTATTTATAGGGGACCCGTTACTGTTCATAAAGGCAAGCTATAAACCTGAAAGAGCCAGTGGCTTGCGATAGCGTAGGCCCTGTAATGGTTGAACAGTTTTCCTGGAATCCATAAGCAATTAAAAAAAAAAAATCCCATTATAAATGTTGATTGCACTCATATCATCTTGGCACACCCTTTACAGTTAGGAAAAATCAGAGGTGTTGCAGTATTTTCCATTGTATATAATAAAAAAAGAAATCTACATTTTGCTTACTGTGATGGATACTTAATAGTTGAGGCCTCAAACAGTGGTAAATCAAGGGTCTTGTGTTCAGGAGTGACTTTCAAGGTTCTACAGAGTTGTTTTAAAATGTGTTATAACTGAAATGTTAATCTAAAAGCAGATCAACAGACTACAAAAATCTCTCCAAAAATGTGTGGGATCTGTAAAATACCACAGTATTGTCCAGCATGTGTGGAGTCGTATGATGTCAAAAGTAGTGTGAGGAAAAGAAAAAAAAAAATTATTCATGGCATGCCAGGAATATACCAATCTTTTGTATTATAAAAATATATTTTTTTTTAACCTTTTTAACACATTATTTAAACAGGCACTGTAAAAAAAAATGTTGAATGCCTGACATCATAAGCAGGAAAATATACACCAATAAATATCTCTTATTTGTATGTGATCTTTGCACTACACAGTCATCTGTGTACA
Source organism: Polypterus senegalus (assembly GCF_016835505.1). Lineage (NCBI taxonomy): Eukaryota > Metazoa > Chordata > Cladistia > Polypteriformes > Polypteridae > Polypterus > Polypterus senegalus. Next base: position 21,302,092 of record NC_053156.1, on the reverse strand, counting down.
CGAGAGCCTCCTAGTGAAGTGATAGAAACTTACTGCTGTCTATATCATGCCCGCCAATTAATAGAATTTTTTTTCTGCATTCAATGTATTGCCTTCATTCAGTCTTTTACATTACTAACACAGTGCAAAAAACCTCATTTGGTCAGAAGGGAATTATAACTGAATATCATCTGCATAAGAGTGAAAGTGAATAACTACAAATTCCACTGATAGATAGTAAGAAGGCAATATAATGAATTTTCAGTTCACTGTTTTTGAAAACTAAGCATTCAAAAGCCAGTATTGTGATGTTCAGTACTTCGATATTCCACAGCTACTTCTTAATAAAAAAAAAAATATGCAAAAATTTTAGCTTCTATTTCCATATTTCAGATGTAGTGGAAACATTACACATTCATTTCCAAATCAAAGCATTAACAAATTTTATCAAGTCTGCGTTATTTTTTACAGAAAGCAAAGAAAAGGATTATTAATCTGTTATAGTGTTGACTTCATTCTCTTCAAACTCGACTCATATCAAGTTGTAGGGGCATTTCCTCTTCAGCATACGCCAACGTAATCTCTTCATTTATTTTTGATGTATTCAAACTGATCCACAATCCCTGGTATATGAAAAACCTCCCCATACCATGATTTGTGCACCAACATCCTTTACTGTCTTCGTAGTGTACTGTGACTTGAATTAAGTACCCAGGGGTCATCTGACGCTTTATAACAATGTCTAAAACTTTTGCTTCCCTTCTTCCTTAATAAAGGACAATTAATAACACCTGTTTTTCAGAATAAATTAATTGCCTAATTAAATTCTACATTGGTGTTATTTTGAACACACCCCTTTCAATGAACAAGTCTGGTACTCGGAGTATGCAGCATGCCTGTCTTGACAGTTGGGTCTGTTGTTTTTCTGTTACACTTCTACATCTACCAGTAAATTATGTGAGATGCAGAAATACAGTATCACTACTACTAGTAACAGTGGTTCATCAGGTTACTGATGATGTAGTGCTATTTTTTTTTATCATAGCTGTATATTGTTGCCCGGCTGAAAATACTTAATGTAACTGGCCGCAAAAAATAATCAGGAACAATTACAAAAGACTTAAATGACATGTAGTGTCTGATTAATGTGGTAACGAGTTGAGAGTTTTGTCATGCCTTGCATAAAGTCAAACAGAGTGTGTCTGTACAGTTTTTATCCATGGTAATGACAAAGAAGGCAATTTGTTGAAAGCGATAAAAAAAATAAGTAAAGGAGGCACAAAACAAATTGGTTGGTGCAAACAATATGCTTTTTTTTTGAGTTGATTGATTTTTTTTTGGAACCACAGCTGTTTATAAACTTGTTTTATCATCATCAAGTTAAAAAAGAAAGAAAAACTTTTATAACTTAGCAATTCCAGTCACAATGAGGCATTCTGCAGGTATTTTGCTATTGGTATAAACAAGGTCTAGTACCGTTTCTTGACACACCTCTGCTGAATAATTTGTTGGGTAAAGCAACTGATGGCATTCAGCATCCACATCACCCAACCTTAGTTGGTAGCAGTAAAAATAGTAATGGTCTCGGTTTTGAGCCCTGAAGGATACCATATCTAGTGATGGGATACAAATTTCTATATGAATGGAAATAAGTTTGATGAATAGTCTGATTAATATTAGTGATGTTTTGATTGAGATTGGCTGATTTTTCTTTTCACTCCAAATGGTACATTAGGCAATCTCAAAAACCTTTTTTCAGAACCTGCTTTTGCGGTAATTTAGTTGTAATGGTTCTTTACAGTATTAGGGAAGTAAACAGGAATCTGACAGTCAGACTTTTGTAGAGTGTGAAGGCAGGAATATTGGCTTTAATATTAAAGAAAGTGAAGTAATAAACTGAGAAAAGACGATCTGAGGAGTCGTACTATGCATAGAGTGGAACAGCAGACTGTAAGAAAAAGGCACGTCTTCAACAGAAAACAGAATAAACTCAGAACTTTTAGTTTTCTCCTGTAATTAAAACGGACACTGCTTGTCTGAGCCTGGTAACAAGCCTGTGTTTAGTACTTCAGTTCACATCTTTAATTAGAAAAATAATTTGCACTAGCTGTTTAGCTTAAACCTATTAAACATGTTAATCATGTATCTACTTGATAAAACATTTTATTAGAGTTTTTATTTTATATTGTGTATTATGGATAATTTTTTTTTTATATTAGTTTTAAAAGTGTGTTTTATGGAGACTTTATTGTAGTATTATTCACTGAAGAATAAGCCTACAGGATTTAATAATGTAAATGAAAAATGGACAGATTACACCTGCAGTCTGCAGTTTAATTATAAAAATACCACTTTAGTGTAGAACGTAAGGTTTCTACATGGCTGGATATGCAGGGGTTTAGAGTTAAAAGGAGTAAAGAAAACCAATTGGAATCGGTACTGGAATTAGACATTTCTTGTAACATGAAATTGATGATTGGTATTGGCCCTAAAATAAACTTTTTGAAACATCCCTAATTAATATAAACTAAACCATGCAAGGACGGCACCTGAATGATAATCATAATTATTATTAGGCCTATTTTTTTTTTAGCAACATTGTCAAAAGGTACCTTTAATTTGACCAACAAAACAGAATGCATTAAATTTAGGTAGGTTTGCAAAAATAAAGTGCCAGTCCATGTCCACTTGACGCCAGCCCCTTCACTTCTGTTCTAATTAACAGCATACTTTTTGGAAAATTAATATACAGTATACCATAAACTCTAAGGTAAATAGGGTTCAGCTTCATTGATGAGGAGAAATATCCATCTACAAAGCTGCAGAGTCATAATGTCATCCTAGCATTTAGCTTGTTCATACAGGCCTTCTATTTTAACTCTTAAAAGCATGTTTAAGCCAGTTTGCGTCATGGCTGTCTGGGGATGGGTTTAAATTCACTTATCTGTGTAGGTTTTTCCCATGCTGTCCTATTTCCTTCCAAATCCAAAGGAATATTTTTTATTTTTTTGTTGTTTGTTCTATATGCCATGGACCTAGGACATATGGTGACAGACCACTCCAAATTGGCTTGGTGTAAGTTAATGTATAGCATGTAACAAGTCCCAAACTTGACTAGTAACCTGTAGCAGCTATGGTCCTGCCTTTCATCAAACTTTATTGAAACATGTTCCAACTCTTGCAGGTATATGTTGAAATCTAATCTAGTATAAAATTAATTTTTTTATTTATTTTTATAAAAACCTTCCTGCTAGTATTGGTGACTACAGATGATTTTCACATACTTGCAATGTGAGTGCTATGAGGGGGGCTCAAAAATAACTGTTTTTTTTTTTTAAACAAATTGTATATTGCTCGGAACATTTCCAGACTTGAATCACTCTCAAAATACTGTCCCTGAGACACTTGTCCCACCACTTTTTCCATTTTTCAAAACTGTTCTGAAACTTCTGTAAAGTGATAGCCTGTAGTGTCTCTGTGTTTGCTTCTTGACCATCTCTACATCCTGAAAACACTTTCTTTTAAGGTCTCTCTTCATTCTTGGAAATAAAAAAAAATTGCTGGGTGCAAGGACCTTGGGGGGTGGCAGGGGAAGTGTGAGAAACAATTTTCATCCCATTTTTCATGAGAAACTGCCATACGCTCAATGTTTTGTGGGCGGGAGCATTGTCGTGATGCAGAAGCCACTCGCCTGATTGCCACAGTTTGGGTTGTTTTGTCCACACTGCATCACGCAATCACTTGAGCACTTCAAGGACTCTGCTTTGTCAAATGATGCAGAGGGCAGTCTGCTATAGTACATGCACCTAGCGGCAAACGTCGGAAATTAACTTTTTTTTGTTATTTTTGTGTCCCCCCTCGTATGTCTCTTTAATATTGCTTACAGCTATGGATAATTGGTTCCAGAAAGCACAAACTCCAGCTCATGTTGGCAATGAACCTGCAGTAGTAGGCATTTACATTTTGTAGTAAGGAGGACTCAACTAGAACAGCATACAAGTATATCTTTGTGAGAACACAAAGCAGTAAGACAAAATGTAAACAGCAAGAGGAAGATACATTAGTTTTCATATAGAGTCCAGAATAAATTAAATTTTAGTTTTACTGTATATGATCATGGCACAACCAGTTGAAAAAAAATTAACGATTCTAACAAATCTTTACTCCAGAAATTAGCTTCCTATTTCAGTAAATTAAACTTTATATTAATAAATCTGTTAAGTTAGCAGCACTGTGAATTTTTTACAACAAAGATAACGCATATTAAAAATAATAATTAATACAAAATGAGGCTGCAGCCTTATTAGTGTCACTCAATCTGCCACGTAAATCAAATGCAATGTAACAATAAGAAGACAGTGTTTTCTCCAAGAGGTTAATTAGTCCTTATGACTGCTGTACTTCACTTAATATTGGTGGCAGTTTTTTTTCTCTTGATTCAAAGGAAGCATTTAAGCTTTCTAGTTGAGTTATTTATTTCTATTTTCATCAAGTAAATTTTAAGAAGACCTGAACTTTTGTTTGTAATTGTTACTGAGTGTAGTAAATGATAATAATTCTTGCATTTATATAGTGCTTTTCTCAATATTCAAAGCTCTACACAGTTAAGCTGGTGCCACTTCAAGCAATTGTAGGAAAATGCCCTTTATTGGTGTTCCAGTAAACAAGTGTCTTATTGCCTAGAAAAAAGTGAACCATCTGAAAGGTAAACCTGTGTTTGAGATCTCAAAATGGCCGTATCTCATTGTAAATTTTCAAATAGTAAAATATTCTCCAGTGATGCTTTTATTGTTTTTGAATCAATACATGTCACTTCTATCTCCTCATTAGGTGTTTTAAGGCTTCTTTTGTAAAGCATTTGGGACTATTTTCACACTTCTTGCTTTGTTGTGCTGGTGAAATATTTACCCTTAATGATTAGAGGAAAGGAAAATTGTTTTTTTTTTTGTTATCGTTATATTTTAATTTGTTGTTACATATTGAGGAACCTCTGTTATAGTAAGGTAGTTTCAGGCATATTAAACATACTGATTTTGTAAGTTATTTGCAAATACAGCAGGTATTTTTCATATAAACGACACCTGCAGTAGCTGTTAGCTGTGGATTGAGCACAGTAGTTACACAGTCAGTGGGCTCAGCCTTAATGTCATTAAATCTTTCTGGAATGCCTTAAAAAAAGGGCCTTATACAGTTTTCTCTTTATAATCCATCTCAGCTCTTTTTCTATTAGTCATTTCAGAGCAGCAGTTGATGGGATGTCATCTGCAGTGATTTGTAGAAGAGCTTAGCTGTCTCTCTTGTAAGGTCCCGAAGCATTTGGCTCAATTTGAAATGTTTTCAATGAGTCCCCTCTGCCTCACACTGAAGGGGGCTGGTAATTCATAGTCTGCAGACCCTGCACATAAAGCATGTTTGTGCTTTCAAAGAATCTGCAGCAAAAAGGTTGCGCTATTCTAGAGAGCAGGAATGTTCTGATATGCTGCAATATTTGGTTACCCTTACTGTGACTGTGCATTCTGTAGCTGGAGTATGCAAATGACAAATGTTTACTAATTTTGTCTAGTTGCTACGATATTACTTGTACAGTGCTGGGAGATTTAGTGCTAGTTTACTATCATTGAGCTGATGAGACAAGCAAGTTAAGCTGCACAGAAGAGCATCCTCTGTTTCTTTCTCTATTTTTAAGGCTTTTTCTTAGTAATAGTAACTAACCCTAACCTCCCTTTTAGGAATGTTCCAGTTAAGTTGTTTTTTCCCCCATAAGTCCAATGGTGACAGCAACTGAGGCATTTGTAGAAGTAAACATTTGAGGCAGTTTACTTCGCTGTGGTTGTGCTGCTGCTTTGCAGTAAGGAGACTGTGGAAGATTGTGGGTTCGCTTCCAAGTTCCTCCCTGTGTGGATAGCGTTTTGAGTACTGAGAAAAGCGCTATATAAATGTAATGAATTATTATTATTCTAAAACCTCAAGCAGGTGGTTTTTTTGTTAATAAATCTCTTAAGCAAGGCTTGTGTATGGAATTAACAAAACAGTAATATTAATGTCTGAATTATAGTCTTTGCCAAGTGTGTTGTGCTTCCAACTAATTAATTACATTACAGAATTCTAATTATTCTGCATTAGAAAAGAGATTGATATTTAAAACAATAACCCCTATTATTAATTTTATGATGCCCTTTGTCTATTGTGGCCTTATATTTGCTTCCTTCAAAGCAAAAATAGACTTAGGTTCTGCATTGTTGAAAGGTTAGCACAGTGATGTGCCTGCAGGTCATTTATCAAATTATTTACGTCAAATGTCTTTCCCTTATTTCCATTACAGGCTTTACAGACAACATTTACCACTTCTAGACACTTCAGTGTACTTCCACATAAAAGATATTTTCTTCAGTTTTCATCTATGCCACTTTTAAGAAACTGCACATGCATTCAACATATTTTTTGTCCTAATGCTGGCTAACCAATAAGCAAGATGTAAGCCAGCTGGACAAAAAGATGCAAAAAAACTGTAATGTTAAACCTGAAAACATAATGCAAGAAAACAGATGATTTTTTTTTTCCTGTTGCACTGTTTTCCATATTGCTTTACTCTAGACACAGTATTCTTTTTTTTGCATATCCCCTAAATAGTGTCCCTGAACCTATTTGCATCTCACAAGTTTTTAGCTTATGGAGTTGATCATTAGTAAAACAAGACAGCCTCCTGCCTCTTAAAACACTTTCATTCACCCAGCATTTGGGGGCAGATTTTTCTACTCCTGCTGCACTGGTCTTTGATTATGGCATTGTGAAGGTTACTCTTGCATTTGAGATCTCTGATTTACTGCTGTTTTTTTGCTACAGCTGTTAGGTACACTAGCATGCAAACAGGGTCTTGTGTTTCCCTTTAAACACAATGGGAAGTAACTGCTATATATTAGATTATTATGTTGTTATAACATTGTTTTTTAAAAGGGTCTTTTTGGCAGTGCACATTTTAGTTACCTGTGCGAGGATGCAGTTATACCACACAGTTTGCATTTTAGCTGACTGTTCACTTAACATGCATTGCCTAAAGTAATAAGGCATGTTGTTTTGATTCAGCTGTAAAGGTAAAAGGACAATTTGTTAGTTTCAAGAGTCAGTTCTTGACAACTCACAACTTCACACTGTCCTTAATTTAACTGACCTTCTAGATGAGTCTAGCACACACCGCTATCTACCAGTGACATGTTTTATTCCTTTTGAAGAGCATTTTTAAGATGGGGGGGAAAAACATGTTTTGGACAGTTTTCTAATGTATTGTTTAAATAACATGCGCATATCATGCATTTGGTTTACAGTGAACTTTTCCTGTATCCTAATCCCACTAGGCACAATCTTAGAAAACAAAATGCACTGTGATACTTTTAAATCTACTTTTTTATATTATTGTTTTGGGGGCATTACCACAAACTGCTGTCAGCAAATATTCCAATGAATACTTTGGCTTTTTTTATTTTATTCAGTAAAGCATTTCATTTTGGTCAATTATAGGATTTGTTGGAATTACCAATGTTATTTTTATAAATAACTTGAATCAAAACCATATTGTACGGCAATCAACAAGTTAGATCAGGCAGCTACTGCTCTTTTCATTTAAAAACTACTGAAAAAAAATAATAATTGTAAACATTTCCTGCTTGTTGAGGAATGAAAAGGTGTCAATGTAAAGCCTAGAGAAAAAGAAAGTAAAAACACCATTTCTCGAAGCTTTTTTGATTCAGAGTTACTTAGAACAGGTTATGGTCCTGTACAGCATACTATGGCATCATCTGATGAACATTAATTGGAGAGGGAGTGAGGATTGTCTTTTCAAATACTTAGAAAATTCACATCCTTGTATAACCAGCACAAACCTGCCATTTACTGTTAATAAAACGTGTAATGTGCAGGTTAAATTCAGGGAGAAAAAAAAACAGCAATTAGATCACAGGTCTGTCATATGGAGCCTTATCAAAATCTTACTGACAATTCAGATCAATAATATCTTAATGCTTCCTCATGGAATCCCCACATATCATTGAAGCACAATCTAACTGTCTAAACCAGGGGTTCTCAAAGTGTGTCCTGTGGACCCACTGCATGTATTTGTTCAAGCCAGCTTCTGTTTTTAATTGGACCCTGAGCTAATTAAGTGAACTGCTATTTCCCAGATTCTGTGTTTTGGGAACAATATAGAAATTAGACAACTAAATTTGGTTAAAAAGAAAAGAAAATGTAATAAGCAGTTATATGGGAATAATGTTTTTTTTTTTCTTTTCAACAATATTTTCATCAATATTTTCATTCTGTTTTTCCGAGTGTTCTAATTGTGTAATGAATCCATTATTTTTTAATTAGTGGGTCTAACGCTAAATTAGTTGCAGCCTTTCATGATTCAGTATTGTTTGCCTGGGTGTCTGCTCTGCTTTTTTTATTGTCATTAAGATACAATGAAGGGAGCAAACTGCACAGAGAAAGGGTAAAATATAATGGAAGCAACAAAAGTGAGTTGAGCTTTTAAATCTATAGCAAAAATGGAAATGTTTCTAAACGTGTAATAAATGTAAAAATCATGCTTCTGTGCTTTAACGTAGAATAAGAGAAGAGAAAAAAACAGCTAATTAATTAAGATCAGTGTTATCAATCAGTTGTCACTGATTAGGAATCTGGATGAAGCAAAAAACCTGAAGCCACAGTGGTCCCCTAGGACCAACTTTGAGAACCCCTGGTCTAAACCCATGCTGGCTGATTACAGGGTACATGTTCATGCCATGTGCTGCATGATTTCATGTTTAGTAATTGCTCCATTTTGTTTACCATTGATGCATGCTGTGCTTACTCCAGTATATTTGCTTGAGTCAGCCTGATTACATTTCTTGGGACCATGTTTACTAGGTACCCTTCTGTAAGAAATTCCCCAGTTGTGCAGAGATTTTTGAAAAGTTTTATATTTGAACTTGCATAAACTTATTGAGCTCTCCAAGATAGATTTTGTTTTGTCTTGGTGTCTGTTTTGATATCATTCATTTTTATCAAAGCAGCAGCACTTCTCTCTCTAAATGTCCAAATCATTAAATACTGTACCTTCTTTATATGTGAAAACGTCCAAAAAATACAAATTTATAGCATTCATTTTTTGACTGCATGTTTTAGTTTGCCCTTATCGTTCCAAATGCATTATGCCTCCTCCTTGGCAGTTCTTTTACTGCTTAAATGCTGAAAGAATATCTTTGGGTCATGTTTCTTATTTTAGCTTTACTTGTATCCTTTTTAATTGCTGCACTCATGGTAGTGCTGGAATTGTTTGTTTTTTATGACATGTACAACTGTTTTTTTCTTTGCATCCTTTATTTGGCTTTTTTAGTTATCCTCTGCCAAGTTGTTCTTAATTTCTTAATACTTTTCAATTTTGTCTTTACACTTAAAAGTTTGTCTCAGGTTATTTTTTGTTGACTGCTAAATATGCTCAAAGTTTGTTGTATTAAAATGAAAAAGTTAGTTTTTGAGTAGACACACAGCCAAAACACTTTGAAATGTGCTCTTATAGCTACTGGATCCTAAAGGTTTGATCAGTTATACTCTGAATTGTATCCCTGAGTAATACAGAATAATAAATCTAAACTGGCGTCTTCTATGACTGTTTGTTTTTTGTTTTTTTTTATATATAAAGCAAACTATGTCAAAAACAGTCCAAGATCACATCTCTGAAATCCTGTTTTGGTGCTCTGCAAATGTATGGTTATTTAGAGGATCAGATTCTCAGCAGTGTTATGTGACTTCATAGTCTGCTTTTCTAAAATACACATGGTACTTTTTTAAAACCTTGCTCTTGTAGTTCCACTAAGTCTTGAGGTTTTTATTTATTTATTTATTTTTTAGACATTCGGACAATCGTTATGAGAACATGCCAGTCAGCATAACAAGCTGATTCATTCTGTTTACCTAGATTGTCCAAAATAACATCAATTCTAGATGTGAAGGTCCATATATCCATATGTCTATGGTTCTCTGTGTGAGAAATCGGCTCACTTGCTCAGTGGAGAGTACTTTATTGCAGGCATGTAGGCTTTACCTTGTTGTTTTCATGAATACTTATCAATACATTCTGAAGACATGGCTGTCATTTCCATGTCAATTTACACTTTGGGTTCTTAGCTTGTTTCGCGGGTAGGTGTTGCTGTAGAGGTGCAACAAGTTGGTAACTAAATAACACACAACACTTGGAACAACAGGATTGTGCACTATGGCACAAAACTGGATGATTATATAATTATTTAACAGGATGCATTTGAGTCATAAGCAGATGCAACGTTTTTCATGGCTACTTATATTTTCACAAGTGTTTTTCATCTTGAATACATTTCATTTAGGGGATGTTTCAAAATGTTATTTAACATTAGCTGTATCATGGTTGGAGTCCTGCAACCGCCGAGCAGGCGACCCCAAGTTTGAGAATCACCTTCCTAGTTTAAAAAATCTTAAGAATTCTTCTTCTTTCGGCTGCTCCTGTTAGGGGTTGCCACAGCGGATCATCTTTTTCCATATTAAACAATCTTAAGAATGGGCACTTAAAAAGGTAAACATAGAGAAACTACATGTTGGCCGAGGCAGTTAAAGAAGACAATAGGCCAAGCTAAAAATATTCTTAAAAAGCAGGTTTTCATCTGATGAAGATATAGGAAAACCAGAAATGTGGTGGTTTTATCATTGAATAGACAAGAAAGGAAACTAGCTGCTGTTTGCTTGCTGAAATACAGTAGCATGCAAAAGTATTAAATTTTCTGCATGCCACAGATTTGTACACATTTTTCCATTCAGTATTTTTAATGGGAACTCTTAATGCAGTAACAATACCAGAGTCAAAGTTACACCATTTTCTGTTGATATTTAACTAAAGAAGAACATCTTTGAAGTTAGTGTTTGCATAAGTACAGTGGTGTGAAAAACTATTTGCCCCCTTCCTGATTTCTTATTCTTTTGCATGTTTAAATGTTTCTGATCATCAAACACATTTAACCATTAGTCAAATATAACACAAGTAAACACAAAATGCAGTTTTTTAAATGATGGTTTTTATTATTTAGGGAGAAAAAAAAATCCAAACTTACATGGCCCTGTGTGAAAAAGTAATTGCCCCCTTGTTCAAAAATCACCTAACTGTGGTGTATCAAACCTGAGTTCAATTTCCTGATTACTGCCACACCTGTTTCAATCAAGAAATCACTTCAATAGGAGCTGCCTGACACAGAGAAGTAGACCAAAAGCACCTCAAAAGCTAGACATCATGCCAAGATCCAAAGAAATTCAGGAACAAATGAGAACAGAAGTAATTGAGATCTATCAGTCTGGTAAAGGTTATAAAGCCATCTCTAAAGCTTTGGGACTCCAGCGAACCACAGTGAGAGCCATTATCCACAAATGGCAAAAACATGGAACAGTGGTGAACCTTCCCAGGAGTGGCCGGCCGACCAAAATTACCCCAAGAGCAGAGAGCGACTCATCCGAGAGGTCACAAAAGACCCCAGGACAACGTCTAAAGAACTGCAGGCCTCACTTGCCTCAATTAAGGTCAGTGTTCACGACTCCACCATAAGAAAGAGACTGGGCAAAAACGGCCTGCATGGCAGATTTCCAAGACGCAAACCACTGTTAAGCAAAAAGAACATTAGGGCTCGTCTCAATTTTGCTAAGAAACATCTCAATGATTGCCAAGACTTTTGGGAAAATACCTTGTGGACTGATGAGACAAAAGTTGAACTTTTGGAAGGCAAATGTCCCGTTACATCTGGCGTAAAAGGAACACAGCATTTCAGAAAAAGAACATCATACCAACAGTAAAATATGGTGGTGGTAGTGTGATGGTCTGGGGTTGTTTTGCTGCTTCAGGACCTGGAAGGCTTGCTTTGATAGATGGAACCATGAATTCTACTGTCTACCAAAAAATCCTGAAGGAGAATGTCCGGCCATCTGTTCGTCAAGTCAAGCTGAAGTGATCTTGGGTGCTGCAACAGGACAATGACCCAAAACACACCAGCAAATCCACCTCTGAAGGGCTGAAGAAAAACAAAATGAAGACTTTGGAGTGGCCTAGTCAAAGTCCTGACCTGAATCCAATTGAGATGCTATGGCATGACCTTAAAAAGGCGCTTCATGCTAAAAAACCCTCAAATAAAGCTGAATTACAACAATTCTGCAAAGATGAGTGGGCCAAAATTCCTCCAGAGCGCAGTAAGAGACTCATTGCAAGTTATCGCAAACGCTTGATTGCAGTTATTGCTGCTAAGGGTGGCCCAACCAGTTATTAGGTTCAGGGGGCAATTACTTTTTCACACAGGGCCATGTAGGTTTGGATTTTTTTTCTCCCTAAATAATAAAACCATCATTTAAAAAACTGCATTTAGTGTTTACTTGTGTTATATTTGACTAATGGTTAAATGTGTTTGATGATCAGAAACATTTTGTGTGACAAACATGCAAAAGAGTAAGAAATCAGGAAGGGGGCAAATAGTTTTTCACACCACTGTATTTAAACCTCTGTGTTTTGGAAGCTCCAGGTTTACACAAATGACAAATTAATCACAAACGACACAAAGGTAACAGTAGTTTGACAGTCTTAATTAAACATACTGAGGTATGACTTGTGAGTCTTTTCTGTCTCTGAGTATAGAAAGCCGCCTTTGTAAGGACCATCGTCTTTGTTGGCTAGTCACTGCACAAATTACAAAAAAGACAAATGTGCATTATGCTGATGTGAGAAACAAAGTCATACACAAGGCAGGAAATTGCTATAAAAATACTGGAAGAGTCTGAATGTCTCATTGTGCACTTTTGGATCCATTATCAGAAAGTGGAAGTTTCATCAGAGCACCCAGAACAGGCCTTTCCTCAAAAAAAAAAAACAAAACAACATCAGAGCACGATGTTGACTGGTGTGAGAGGCTTCTAAAAATCCAACCATCACTCTCAGAAGTCTGCATTGCTCTTTGGCTGAAACTGGAGTGAAAGTGCAGGGGTCCACAATTTCAAGAGCTCTCTCTAAAACAGGCTTCTACAGGAGGGCAGCAAGAAAGAAGCCATTCCTTAAGAAGGTCCACATTAAAACAAGTATGTCATTTGCTACAAAGCAGGAGAAAGACCCAGTTAAATTGTGTGAGAAGGTTTTATGGTCAAATGAGACCAAAACGTAACTTTTTGGTCAGACTTCAAGAGGTATGTATGGCATTAACCTAACACTCTCCATACATCAAGAAATACCAGACCCACAGTGAAATTTGGTGGCAGCATCATGCTATGGGGATGTCCTGGGTCTGGGTATCTTGTCAGAGTTGAAGGGACAATGGATGGACACAAGTAACACACAATTTTGCACAACTTGTTCCCATCTGCGATGAGTCTGCCACTTGGGAGAAGATTCACCTTTCACCTTGACAAGTATCCTAAGTGTAAGGCGAAAGCGACACTGTAATGGGTCAGAAACACAAAGGTGAATGTTTTGGAATGGCCAAGTCAAAGCCCTGGTCTTAACACCATTGAGAATCGGTGGCACTGTTTGAAAACTGCTGTCCAGGGGCACCATCTCACCAACCTAGAGGATCTCTCAAAATTCTGCCTAGAAGAATGAGGAATGAATCCCTCTGAACTCTGATACTTGCATAGCCAAAAGAATGAAGGCTGTTACTGCAGCAAAAAGCTTCTCGAAGAAGTATGAATGTGTAGAGCTTGAATACTTTGGCAAATGCTGACTTTGGAGTTTTTGTATTTTAAGTTAAATATCTAGAGAGAATTGTTAATTTTGACTTTGGAAATGTATTCTTACAGCAAAAGAGTTTATGTTATAAATACTGAATGGATAAATATGTGTACAAATCTTTTGTCATGCAGGAAATTATGATGACTTTCAAGGGACTTGAATAATTTTGCTTGGCACTATCTTTTTAAAAGCTGCAGTAACACACGAGTGACAAAGTGATGTAAAAATAAAGAAGTAGTAAAGATTTTTGAGTAGAATATTTATTGAATTTATGCAGCAGTTGATTTAATATTTAATAGTATTATTGTGACTTGTACAGATTACAGTAAAGTTCTCTTACCAAGACGGAACACATCACCATGATAAACAGTCTATTAAAATGCATACATTTATTTATTATTAAACACAAACTTACCTCCCTGAGGTAGCCTTTACTACTGCTAAATCAAATGACTGGCAGCACTGGATACATGGTCAGAAACACCCAGTTGGCAGTCGTTCACAAGGTCAAATGCAGAATGTTGCGGTTTTAAATTAGACAGTTTTTAACGATTCAAGTATGTCTATACTTTAAAATTATTTCTATCTTCCTGTAGTTGCCGCAGAGCTGCATGGAAAAAGTAACCAAGTTCAGTCTAGTCTGACATATTGGTATGGGGGTTCTCCAGAACTCATTACACAGACAATAGTTTTGTGTCTTACTGCAAGTGACCTCAGTAGATTATTGTAAAGGCACCTGTGCTCAATGGATCATTGAGAAAGGGAATTAACTGGGGAAAGAGCTGACTGACTGAAAGAAGAGACATGAGACTGTTGAGAATGAGAGAAAATGAGAAGGCGTTTGGGGTAATCCACCTAGTAAACCAGGATCAGCATATATTCAGTTAGGATTAAAAGGGCAATAGGACTTGGGTTTTTTTTTTTTACACTTTGGCTGTGTTGAGAGGATCCTTACAAAAACACATATCCTGTTGCCCTTAATTTAGTATTTTTTTATATGTGTTGATAATGGGAAATACGATAGAGACTAAATTAAATGAAGAAAAGAAAGAAATATAAAAATATAGATATCCACATATTAAACTATTTGCTGTAAGTGAGGATGGTATTTTTTTTCCCTGATGGAATTTTGTACCAGAAAGGGGTTGAAAATACTAAACTAGTAACTCAAAAAAAAATTAAAGCCTCAAATATACACTCACCGGCCACATTATTAAAGTACACCCGGTCAAGTGCTTGTTTAACGCAAATGTCTAATTGGCCTTTCACAAGGCAGCCACTGAATGCATTTAGGAATGTAGACCTTGTCAAGATGACTTGCTGAAGTACAAACCTAGCATCAGAATGGGGAAGAAAGGTGATTTAAGTGACTTTGAAAGTACCATTGTTGTTGGTGCCAGATGAGCTGGTTTGAGTATTTCACAAACTGCTGATCTACTGGCATTTTTACCTACAACCCTCTCTAGGGTTTACATGGAATCCTCCAACAAAGGGAAAATAACCAGTGAGCTGCATTTCTCTGGGCGAAAATGCCTTGTTGATGCCAGAGGTAAAAGGAGAATGGCCATACTGGTTCAAATTGATAGAAATGCAACAGTAACTCAAATAACCACTCATTACAACCAAGGTATGCAGAAGTGCATCTCTGAATGCATAACACGTTGAATGTTGAAGCAGTTGGGCTACAGCAGGAGGAGACCACACCGGGTGTCACTCTTGTCAGCTAAAAACAGGCATTTGAGGCTACTATTCACACAGGCTCATGAAACTTGAGCAGGCAGAATGGAAAAACACTGCTTTGTCTGGTGAGTCTTGATTTCTGTTGCGACATTCAAATAGTAGGGTCAGAATTTGGCCTCTAATCTTGAAAGCATGCATCCATCCATCCAGCCAGCCTTATATCAATGTTTCAGGCTGGTGGAGGTGTAATGGTGTGGGGGATATTTTCTTCACACGCTTTAGGTCCCTTAGTACCAATTGAGCATTATTTAACTGTCACGGGCTACTTGAGCATTGTTCCTGACCTGTAGAGCTGTACAAGTAAGGAAATGTGCACAGTGAGTGGACCACCCTTAACTCTCGTGTCTATGATTTTTCAGAGTCTTGGTAACCGTAGGATCCGGGTGGACGTTGCAGACCAGTCTCAAGAGAAAGGTGTGTTGCTCTACACATAAAACAGCTTTGATTGTGCTGCTTTTCTCTCCATTTTCTCTTCTGTTATTCTTATAAAACCCTGTGCTGGCTACTTTGAAATGTGTTGCTTGTAAAGCCATACTTGCAGTTACTTTTTGTGCTCAATGTTTCAGTCTATGTTGGTTTTCCACCTGCATATTTGTTCTAAGATCTTTCAAATTATTTTCTAGACCGAGAGGAACGTTCTATGTCTGGCCGGGATCGTGACCGGAACAGAGGTGACAGTGGCCCAGATAAGACTGACAGTGATTGGCGAGCAAGACCAAGTGGAGATGATGATGGTAGACCTCGCCGTGGAGAAGATTCATTTGGGGAAAGTGAGTAAAGATGTAAAGTGATGCTTTAGCTTTTTAAATGAAGGTATAATTCCTGTTTTTGAATTGTGTGTATTTGTTCTAAACTTCTACAAATAGGTAAAGTTTCGTAGAAAAATTTTGCATACTATAATGGAAATAATATGATGCCCTGCTTTTCTGATTGTCCAGGGTCACGGGACCGTTATGAGTCAGACCGGTTCCGTGATGGACCTCGTAGAGAAATGGATCGTTATGATGGTGGTCGAGAACGATACAGGGAAAGATATGATGATCGTGACCGAAGAGATTTTGACAAAATGGGTTAGTCCTTTGTTCTCTCCTCCTTATTGCTGGATGAATTAACATTTTAGATGTACTTTAAAAATATTTTCTTCATAAATTGCTGTTAATAAGAAATCTGCCTTATTACTGTTTAGATATCTTCCTACAGAAAGAATTTCAAAAGAGCACCAATAATCAACTCTAGTGAAGCATGGCACTCCTTACTGTACTTCTAACTGTCTGCCAACATTTAATTTCAACAGGATATGATGCTCGAAGTGGGGGACGACGGCCCTTTGGAAGTGGTTTCCGCCGTGATTATGAGGACCGAAGAGATGATTTTCGAGGTAGTAATGATCGTTATGGTGACCGATATGGCGATAAGGAAGATCGGTATGAAAGAAGAGATGACAGGCGTGAAGAGAGAGGTGAGAGAAACTGTATTGTTGAGGAATCAAGTTGACTCCAATCAAGGCATTTCATTTTTTGACAGTGGAGTTTACAGATAGATTCAAATTTTTAAAAGCCACACACCAAGTCAAGGTTGATTCCGAGAACTCTTGAGTATGTAATGAGCTCAGAATCCTGATTTTAGGTCAGTCATTTAAAATAGTAATCCCATGGTAGTTCTTTTATTTTAATTACCATTTTTAACCATTCTTAATATGTGTTAAATTTTAGGTCCTCCTCAGAGACCCAAGCTGAATCTGAAGCCCAGGAGTGTCCCCAAGGAGGAAACGGTGGTAGCACCCTCTTCCCAGACAAGTCGGGCTGCATCCATCTTTGGGGGAGCTAAACCCGTGGATACAGCTGCCAAAGAACGGGAGGTAGAAGAAAGGCTAAAGAAAGAGCAGGAGAAACTTCAGAGGCAGCTGGAGGACGACAAGAGCCGGATGGGTGAGCGTCGACCTAGAGAAAGGCAAGTATGGGGGTCTTGATTTATCCAATATTTTTTTTTTTTTTTGCAACTACAGTTTGATCATTTTTGAATGTTCTACTTGTAGGTACTATACTTGTTTCAAACCCTTGTTGGCCATTAAAAGTGTTTTCCTCCTTAACATTTCCATTTTCTGGAGCATTTGTTTCATTTGTAGCAGTCTTAAATTGATTTCAGGAATTTTAGTCATCTAATGTTAAAGGGCTTGTTTTCTCTTCATCTTGTTTATCAGCCATTGGCAGTTTAAGGGTAAATTACAATAAATGTTCTAAAGGATCAGAGGTTTTGGGTGAAATGTCTTTGGATAAGAGGAATAGAATTTTCATTCTGTTATTCAGTATTTTAGTAAAAAATATCTCTGGAACATATTCCAGTGATTTAAGGTGGTGTACTGAATATTAAAACCTTCATGTATCATATTCAGAGCTGCATGCATTGACAACCATCAAAAATGCTTGAAAACTGGATGCTCATATAGACATTACATTTATTTTTATTAATTTAGTATTGGGGGATTTTATTTTATCAACTTACACTTCAGCCTGGAGGAATTAAAAATTCATTATGTGACATGATGCTAAGTGAAAAATGGTGTTTATAAACAAAATAGAATTTGATTTCCGTTTGATAATTTAATTATTGTTGATAAGCAAAGGTGCATTCATTCAAAGCAAAATATTTTCAAGATGAGCTTCTCAGATTTATGCCAGATGGAAGAATTAAATGTTTCCCCCAAAGACACCATCTTCTTTTAATTTCCACAGTCTTTGCAGATAAGGCCATTAATAGTGTGTTTGAAGATAAGAGATAACTCTACACTATATGTTTCTTGATTTAGCTTTTGCAAGCACCAATCAAGTCAACTTGGGAAGCATGCACTGGTACAGTGCGTTGCCGTACCCACCACGCAACGAAGCAGCTCAGGATCCTGGCTGGCAAACCCCCAGGCTGACCGGCTGTCCAGTCCCATCCTCCGGAAATGACCTCTATCTGTCGCAGCCAGGTGTTACGTGGGTGACCCCTTAGCCTATTCCAGCCTCTCATGTCCCCAATAATGAGGATCCTACGAGCTGGATCACCTCCGGGGAAACGTGCCACATGGCCATAGTGCCGTAACTGAACTCCCTCACAATGCATGTAATGTGCCTCATTCGAGACTCCATGAGCAACCTCTCATTTAACACAAAGTCAAACCAATGGTACCCAAGGACTTTCCGGAGAGACACAGTACCAAAGGAGTCCAGTCTTCGTCTCAGGACACTGGATAGCGTCCATGTCTTGCAGACATGTAGCAAGACAGGAAGCACCAGGACTCTAATGACTTGGACCTTCGTCCTTTTGCATAGATATCAGGAGCGCCACATACCCCTTTCCAGCCACCTCATGACCCCCATGCTCTCCCAATCCGTCTGCTGACTTCATAGGAAGAGTCACCAGAGACATGAACGTCACTGCTCTTGCAGTGCCCAACTTAAAATTACAACAGCAACAAAATAACTGAAAAAAAACTGAATTCTCCCTTGTCAAGAAGCAGTGAATCAGCCCTTTACCCTCTTGAGAGTCCTGAGAGAGGTGCGTGTGTTTTTAAGAGTGTTTTGTGGACTTAAAGAAGGTGTATCACCATATTCTTTGTGGGATTCTCTGGGGTGTGCTTGTAGAGTATGGGGTTCCGGTGTCCTTAATAATGGCTTTTCAGATGCTGTATGAAAAGCATTTTGTCTCCTATCCTGTTTGTAATTTTTATGGATAGATGCATTGGGGGTCCATTTAATGGCCTTAGAACTGCATCTCTGCTCTTTTGCAGACGATGTGGTCCTGTTGACT
Organism: Polypterus senegalus; assembly: GCF_016835505.1. Classification (NCBI taxonomy): domain Eukaryota; kingdom Metazoa; phylum Chordata; class Cladistia; order Polypteriformes; family Polypteridae; genus Polypterus; species Polypterus senegalus. The sequence continues at coordinate 21,282,828 of NC_053156.1, read as the reverse complement.
TCTTTAGGCTGTAAACTACAGCATGAATTGGGACAGTTTGTGGCCTAGTTTGAAGTGGCAAGGATGACGCTCAGCACCTTCATATATGATGCCATGGTTCTCAGTAGGAAAAAGGTGGACTATCAACATGCGGATCAGGGTAGTGGGTGATGTTTTGCTGCCAATATACTGATATGTAGAGGTGAAGCCAAAAGGTAAAGCTCTTTATTTACCAGGTGATCTATGTCCATGGCCTCACCTATGGTAATGAACTATGGGTAATGACAGAAAGGATGGCATAGCGGATACAAGCAGCCAAAATGAGCTTTCTCCGCATGGTGGCCCTTAGAAAGAGATTGAGAAGCACAGATATCTGAGAGAGGCTCAAAGAAGAGCCACTGACCTTCTGTATCAAGAAGAGCCAGTTGAGTTGGTTTGGGTATCTAATACAGGCACCTCTCTGCGGAAGTTTTTACAGGCACAGCCAGAGGCTTCTGGGAGGTGTATATCTCCTAGGTGGCCTGGAAACACCATAAGAAACCACAGAATAAGTTGGCAAGTGTGGGTAGGGAAAGGGACATATGGGCCTCACTACTGTGACTGTTGCCCCTCCAGCTAAGTCTCTGATAGATGGTGGAAACGAATGAAGTTTATTTACAGATGTGTGTAAATGATAATTTGACTTATTGTAGTTTTAAATTCGAAAGTCTAGGGGGCTTTGCCCCCATTTCCTCACCCCCACACCTGCCTACTTCAAGTTTCTGCCACTCGTGTTGTGAAGAGGGGGGCTGAATGCACCCCAAGGAGATGAGGTCGCTCCTCTGAAACCCGCTCTCAAACAGTGTATAATGGGCAACAGTTTTTTTTTTTTTTTTGTTTTTTTTTTAAAAAAAACCTCCTCTTTGCTCGATCAGCTGCTGGTTTGCTGCTGCCGCCATGCCGCATGAATTGCATCTCGCACAGCACTCTTCTGTCATATCAACTATGTCCATATATTTAATCTCTTTTCACTTTTACCTTTTCATCAATATCACATTGAATTTTGATTCTGTGTTTGGAATTACATCATGACAATGAAACATATAACTGCCCGTGAGTGAATATCGTTTCTCTCTACAAGAAATGTGTCTGGCAATAACATTCACACAAATGAGAAATGATTGATCCGTGTCTGTGTGAATGCTTGAAATTTTCTCTCGCGGGATTTCACTTTCATCAAACAACAAATCTTTTCATTCTTGCGGATACACCTCTCTTCATTGGGAAGAAACACTTCTTTTTATTTCCCTGATGGCAACATGAATTAGATGATCTATAACTCTCCGACTGTAAGTTTAAATCCAAACAATATATTCAATCTCTTTACGCTGTTCTGTTATTTCACAGAGTAATAATTTCCATTTGTTTGCACTAATGCGATCTTTACTATCCTTTTTTTGAGACTTTCGAATTTTTGTACTTCCATTATCTCTGACCTGCTCTGCATGTGTACCGCGTCAACGTTTTTTAATTCTTTACGACGTTCTACTTTTTCATCTAGTCTTTGTCTTTTATTTCCGGCCCGGCGTGGTTAAATCTCTTGGCACAAAGACTCTTCTTGCGTGACATGAAAATATTAAACAGCCTTATAATTTGTATACTACTGTAAATAACTAAAAAAAAAAAAAGCAGTTATCTGAGACTATCGAGTTGATAACTTTTTGATTTGCTCATGGTTTTTCTAATATAATTGCATTAAAAGATTAAAATGAACATTACATTTTTTTTAAATTTTTGAATAATGTTGCATTTCTTTTATAAGTTACCATAAGTAATATCATAAGTGATAACAACATATCTCAAACAGAATACGCTTTTGTATGAAAATTATGAGTATTAATGTGTCATTGTTGCAGGACATTTATGCACAGTTTTCCCATTAGTTTGTGTAAGGAATATCCTCTGTTGTCAACAAGGCTAAAGACATTTTGAAAAAAGTAGTTAGTCCCTACAGTTTCTGGGGACAAAACCCAGAGAAGACAAAGAATGCAACCACTGCTGTATGTGTTTGTGCATAGTGCCTTGCAGTGTATTGAGCTCCTCAACAGATTCCCTACCTTTAATGAATAAATATTTAATTATTCAATGAAATTTTGTTCTTTGTGATGCATTTTTTTAAAGCAAACCAAAAAGGGAAAATTTGTCAAGTATTCAATACCCTTACTGTAATTTGTTGCAGCTTCAAATCTATTGAGTTCATGCATATCCCTACTTTGCACACAATTTAGTTGTGATTTTTAACCCAGTCATTCAGGTAGATTTGTTGCTGGCTGTTGGTTACTTGACTGGTTCGATTTTCAACTAGTGCTTCGACTGGTCCATTATAGGGTGTTCATCGTTTTAAACACTCTGAGGTGCCGTTCACCTGGGATTGTTGTCCTGCAGAAAGATTAATGCTCACCCTTTAGTGTTTCAGACAATTGAAGCATGTTCTTTGCAGTACTTTCTGCCATCCATTATTCCTTTTGTTTTGACCAGAAGCATATTCTGCAATGATTGATTCAACCCCACAGCATAATCGGAATTAGTGACAAGGCTGGTTCCAGGACCACAGAGAATGAGTTATGAGGAAAGATTAAAGGGATTAGACCTTTTCAGTTTAAGCAAAAGGATTTAAAGAGGTGACAAAGTATTTAAATTATGAAGTGAATTAGTCCAGTGGATCAAGACTGTGACTTTAAAATGTGTTCAACAAGAACACAGGGTCACAGTTGGAAACCTGTTAAGGGTAAATTCTGTGCAAGCTTCAGAAAACTTTTGTTCATTTAGAGAACCACAAACACATGTAATAAGGACAGTAGGGACCTTCAGAACTCAACTTGATGTTGTTTTTGCAGAATTAGATGGATAGGACTGGTGTTCTAATGCATAATGCCACCATCATCAAACTAGACTGTTATGATGGTTGTTTTTGGAGTTGTAGGCAGGGTTCAATTTGAAACCACAAATCTCTTGGAATTTTTGCCATAAACGCTTTCTTGTTCTTATATGACCACAAACCTTCTATCTTGTGTTTGTTGGCAAACTCTAGATGTGCTTTCACATCTTCACATGTGCTTTTTGAGTAATGCCTTCTTCTTTGCCTCCCTTCCATACAGAGCAGTGCAATGTAGATCTCAGGATATGTTTGACTGGTCCACATTCTTAAATTCTGTAGCTCCTTCAAACTGGTTTTTAGTATCTGTGTAGATTCTCTCACAAGTCTCCTTGTTTGCCCAGAAACGTATGAGGAATGACCTCTCCTAGTCAGGATCATCTGGACTGAATCAATTGAATCAACGGTGCCCACTGGGACATCCAACTACTTTGAGATATATATTGTGGAGAACGTACCCCCAAACACAGACAGACTGACACCAGGATGTCCAAAGCACACTCCTTTATTTTATTTTTCCAATGCACCACAATGCCTTCTCTCACCAACTCTCTTTACTTTCTTCTTCTTCTTTTCTTTCTTTCTCTCTCAACCTCCTTCCTCCTCCTCACAAGCTTAGTCTCCTTCCTCCCAACTCTGGCTCGTCTACTGGAAGGAGGGGCCCCCTTTTATCATGACCCGGATGAGCCCCAGGTGCTCCCCTTGATGTCACCTCCTGGTGTGGCAGAAGTGTCAGGAAAGCACCTGGAAGCCCTCCGGGTGACCTTGGAATTACTTCTGACAGCGCTTCCTGATGTGGCGGAAGTGCTGTCATCCAAGCTTCTCTCACTGTCCGGGCGCCTCCTGGCGGTGGCCACGACGTCTCATAAAGAGCGTCCCAGCTGTGTCCCCAAATAGCCCCCGGCGGCTGCCCTCTAGTGGCCGAGGAAAAGTATTGTCCAACTCGGGGACTATCCAGGCGTCCCGGCCGGGCAGTATCCCCGGTCATCTGTGACACACACACATATATATATATATATATATATATATATATATATATATATATATATATATATATACATACACATATATATATACACATATATATACACATACACACAATACAAAGGAATAAATTAGTTCAAAAATAATTATTTTTATTTATATATAATTTATTCCTTTTTAGGCAAGCGTGTTTACCGGTACAGAGCTTCCAAAATTCTTATGCAAACGGTAATGCCAACCCAAACCAGGCACATCTCCAACAGCTTTATGGAAATGTTTCATTTAAAGAAATCATTTTAAGCATCTGTGCTCAAATAATATCACAGAGAACAAAATTTGAAGGTGGGATTTGTGTAAATAAAATATAAAATTGCTCATCTAGAAAATAGTAGGCTCCTGATCTGTATTGTAGACTGGAAGGAGTGTTAAGAGAAGTGTTCATCCGATGGGTGGGAGAAATGCCAGGGGAATGAGAAAGGAGTATACTTTAGTTGAACTGAGTTGAATAGGTTCAGTGATCAAGCCATATGATTGACACGGGATCAAGAACATGATAGAAAGGGTCAGAAGTTTCAGTAAGTTTCTATTCCCTTTTGTTTTCTACTTTGCAATGCAATATTTGACATTACTTTTTCCCCCACCCATTTTAGTTCTTGTTTTCAGACAGTCAGAAAACTTAAAATATTTTAAGTTAATTTCTTTACTTTTGGCTGGTTTATGTATTATTTGCCCAATATTGAGTGCTGATAGTGTCAAACATTGGTCTTCCTTCCCTTCAGGCATCCCAGTTGGCGCAGTGATGAACAACCTACAGAGAGGTCCCGGACAGGTAGCGAGTCCTCACAGCAGGGTGGAACTGGCAGAGGTGAGACTTTATCAACACTATGCACCTAAAATTATGATCTATCACAATACTGATTTATTAACATGGTCAGGTTTGCTGTAATTCCTACACTCCTGGTTATTAGTAGTTTTCTGCTTGCAGCATCAAGACGCAGAGAAAGTGAGCGCTCCGTAGAGAATGAGGTGTTCAATCGTGAAGAGGATCCTCCTTCACCAGGAACAAGGCCGCCTCAGAAGCATGACTCCTTGCCTCTAAAAGTAGTCCCAGCCCCACCTCCCAAGGAAAATGCCTGGGCAAAGCGCAGTTCAGTGTCTGAAAGAACGACTGATGGTGAATTGCGTTCACCAGTGTCACCAAGCAGCACAAGCCCTCCTAAGCTGACAAGGTACAAACTTTCACTTTATTTATTTAATTAATTAATAGTTAAGAACTGTCTCCATGCAAACTTAGACACTGAATCTTGTGCCTTGCTTTATTATTTTATAATTCTTTATCTACAAGTCCCACCCTTTTCCAGGATTGGGAATTTTTGATGACAGATGAGTGACTCGGGAGGACTGTAAATGCCCCATCTGAGTCTGAAACATTTCTAACCTGATCAAGGAATAGAGCGTTTGAATCTGTTGGAGTTAAGCCATTGTGACCTAGTTGATAAGGCATTACATTGAAAAACAAAAATTTGGATTTGGTGTAGCGAGTGAGTGATTACTTAACCTGCCATTGTTTACTCTGCAAAATTATGTAATGAGCAATGTAGTTGGAGCACTTGTCGATGTGTATATTTTTTTTTTTCTCAACTTAGAAAAGAATTTGCACAAGGTTTGTATAATCAATAAACGTAGTATAAAACTGTTTTTGTACCATTTTCCTTTCCAAGTTGTAGTAATTATTTCAATAATCTCAGACTCGCAGGCTGATACTCTAATTTTGTTTTTTATTTTGCATTTTTCTGTTGATAGTATATAAAATAAAGATTAATAGGAAAAAGTGTGAATTAGAAATATGCTTCGATGTCGTATATTTTTGACTTTTGTTTAGGTTGCTTTCTAAAAAAGGTCATGTGTTTGATGGGGGGTTTATTCTAGGCAGGATTTTTTAATTCATGTATGTTACAGTTCTACTCTCAGAGAACAAGATGTTTTGAAGAATAGACACAGTTTACATAACCTGTCAGCAGTTTATTTATGCATCTGTAATTATTTAATGTCTTTGTTGACTTTCTCCTGCTGGACTAGGAAGATAAACATATGTTTTCATTAGGCCTAATGATTTGGTTTTATTCTTAAGCTGTGCTTTTCAAGCTCTGCTGTCACCTTTTATAGTAAAATAATATAACTTAAAACACACAAATATATGTCCTACTACCATCAGATAACTAATTTAGACAAGTGATTTTTTTTTTAACTCCTTTGAATACCTTTAGTTCATTTGTAAATAAAAGGGGCTTTTCAGTTTGAGATATTACGCCTATATTTCTTAAGTTAAATACTTTTTAACTTTTCTGTTTTAAATAACTAATGGCCTTTTTGCAGTAATCAGTTGAGTTGTACTTATGCCATATTAACGTTTGATTCAACTATGACATGTTTAAATTCTGTGCTTATTTTACATTACTTCTGATAAATTTTAAAGGCACTACATAACTAATGGGTGGATGGAAAGATAATTGGTAGAGATGCACAATATATCGGAATATATTGTTTTCTGACGATTGTTTATTAGAAATGACAACATCGAAATCAGTCAGATGTGTACATTTTAACCAGTACAGCCAACCGATATAACTTGGGCTTGTCAACATTGTCAGTGCATTAAATGATTAAATGTTGTTTTCATTGTTTGGTCAGGCAGACATTAAGCTGCAGAAAAACATCCATGCAAGCACAGCCCCTTGCGCTCACAAAAAAAAAAATCACCACAGGGTTTCCAAGTTTTACCTACAGGAGCACTACCCACATTGTTTATGCATTGGGCAGATATCGTTAGTAAAGCATCATGTCAGCCGTGTGGTCATATTTTTCTATGAAAAAGGAAGACAACAGAAACCAGGTTTCCATCCAAGGAGTTTTTGCGAAAAAATATTTAGCGCTTCAAATTTTAGCTGATGGAAATGCTAATTATCGATAAAATGTTGTACATGTTGACATAATATTTTTCCGTTTTAACTTTAGCGCATAAATTCCATATCGATAATTCAGATGTCGCAAAAACTACATTGGAAACACTTTTTGTCGGAAAAAAAGGGCTTTAACGCAAATAAATGTGTCACATGATACATTTTCATCACGTGCAATCAAAACGAGAATAGCGGAGCGATTCGCATGGTCTGATGAAGAGACTCGTTATTTCTCGTGATGAGCCAATGCAGTAGCGGATAGGCTGGGTCTCCTGCTACTAAAAGGGGTACCTGAACTCCCTCCACATTAACTGTAACCTGGGGGTGTCTCTCAGGATGTCTAAATAATACAAAAACCGCAAAGGTAATTTACTGTGCCAGTCAAAATATTTAATAAACCGTGTGTTTCATTATCTAAACATTTTTTTCTTATTATTAAATGGCAGATGTTTTAGCATATATAAGAAATTCTCTCATTAATATTAACTTTAGTTTTTTTTTTTTTTGATTAAACGTCGTTATTTTGTATTAATTCAAATGTCAGTTTTAATTAAAAACCTTAAGGGAAGCAGGTTACAGTACTAATTCAGTTGTTATCGCACTGAGAAGGGATGTTGAAAGGTAGGCTCACCTGTACAGATCCGATGCTGCAAACACAGCTGCATCATGGGCACTTCCAGGAGTGCCAACGCAAATGTCTCATTTCATGCACCTGTCATCAACAAGGGCCTGGAGAACAATAGATGGCCACCCTTTGCGATTAATGTAATCGCGGTAGCCTTCTGTCGGGGAAAGAATAGGCACATGCATGCCATCCAGCGCACTGTAAATCTGTGGCACAAGATGCACCAAGGAATTGCGATATGCAATTTCATTGGCCTCCGCTACAGTCGGAAGTCTGATATAACGCCGCATTAATTTTTCTTTAATAGCGGTGCACACAGCATATACACATCGATGGACGGTAGTTTTACTGACCCCGAAAGTTTCTCCAACTACTCTATACTCGGCGCAGGTTGCCAGCTTGTAAAGGGCGATGGCAATCCGCTTTTGGGTTGGAACCGGTGGTCGGTGACAACCTGTGATGGGCACAACATCAGGACTGATGAATCCACACAACATCTCAAACATCGGCCATGTCATTCTAAAATGTTGCAGCCAGAGATTTTCTGTGAAGTGTCTCCCCACCACCTCCTTCCAGAAGGTCTTATTCCGTCGTCTCTCCCATACCCGCACTGGGGTACTTTCTTCGAGCTCTAGGGCTATCAGACAAGCAACTGCTTCATTCTGCTGTCGTCTTCGGATATTATGTACAATTCCAATTATTTGTGAAACTGAAATAACAGTAAGCTGGCAAATAAAAAAAAAACTGTCTGAATAATCTCTCAATTTCTTTGTTTAGTGGAGGGGGGGTAACGTGGAAAACAAAAGGTAGATAATTTGCGATATACACAAAATTATGTATGGAAACGGCTCAAGGGCAGATTTATTTTCGCGATACAACAAAACTTATGCAACAGTTCGTTTTGGGGGTGGGGGGATGACGTCATCACGCACACCATTTTATCGATAAAAAGCCAGTTGGATGGAAACGGGCTGGAGACAGCAAATTTCGCACATTTTTTTACGTATATTCTGCTTGTCGATAACAAAACGTCGCAAAAAAACTGGATGGAAACTTGGCTATTGTTTCTATCTGCTCTACCTGCAAAAATGAGATAAGTGAGGAGGCTGCAGAATGAAATCCTTCAATACCGCAAATTTAATTACCCATCTGAAGAACCACGATAACAAATTATACACAGAGTTTCTAGTAGCTAATGCTACCAAAACGAAAGTTGAATCGGATGCAACTGGGGTCACTAGCAGTAGTCTCAAACAGCAAACCCTTCAAAACTTCAAGACATTTCCTCAACACCAACACTCAGCACCAGGGCTAAAGGTATAACTACTAAAATAATGGAAATGGTCGCATTCAATGACCAGCCTTTTTCCCTAGTTGAGGATGAGGGAATTCTTCAGCTACTACATCATTTAGAACCTTGGTACTTTATTCCAAGCCGATCAGTACTTTGCAGATGTCTTACTGCCTGTATTACACAATGTGATTGCTACACATATCCACAAGCTTTTAAGAAACAATGTCACCAGCATTAGCTTCACTACAGATACATGGAGCTCAGAGGTCAGCCCCATGAACATGTTGAGTCTAACAACACACTGAATTGATGAAACTTTTGAGGCAGAAAGAGTGGTGTTGCATGCTAATGAGTTCTCCGGGTCTCACTCTGCAACTTTCATCGCACAAGCTTTTGATTCCATGTTAGCGAAGTGGAACATTTCAATAAGTAATGTGCACATTGTGCTTCGTGACAAAATTCACAATATGGCAAAAGCTATGGAAGAAAGTGGCATTAAAAGTTTAAGCTGCTTGGCTCACACTTTGCAGCTTGCTGTAAATGGAGGCTTACTGAGCCAGACAAGCATCTCCGACTGTGTTGCCATTGGGAGGCGAATAGTTACTCATTTTAAGCACTCAAAGCTTGCTATTTCGCAGCTGAGAGAAATACAAACAGACCTTGGTACCCCAACAAAAATGCTTCAGCAGGATATCCTAGTTGATTGTTGCTGAGTATGGTGCTGAATACAAGCTCCCTGCCTCTCTCTGACTTGTGGAAAGCATGATTACTCAACTTGAACCATTCAAGCAGCTTATTAAAGACATATGCTCACAATCATCTACAATTGCGGATGTGATTTTGTATGTTGAAGCACATAAACGTCTGCTTAGCAAGTGTGGCAAGACACATTCTGGAGTTAAGATGGCAAAAGCCACACTTTTGGAGGCTGTCACAAAAAACTTTTCAGTGGTGCATTCTATACTATCTATCTACTGTCCTTTACCCACGGTACAAAGATCTCTTTTTTGACCAATATACCAAAAAACAAGTGCAAGAAGCACTTGAGAAACAATTGGTCAAGATGTCAGCTGGTGAAGGAGATGTAGAGAGCAACAGTGAATCATAAGAGAAAAAGATTTGCACACAGAGAGGTGTTGCTGCTTCATTGCTGGAGATGTATGAAGAAATTCTTGAAGAAAATTTGTATGTGGCTGCAAAACCACATCCAACTACTGCTGAGATAAAATAACAATCATAAAATTAACAATAATCATACTAATTGGTTGACCAGACATCCCAAATGGGGAAAAAAACACCTTTAAAAAAAAAAACACAAACCATATACTGCAGCTTCAAAATATACAGTCAGTATCATCGTGCATTAGCCGGAACTTAGTTGGCACTGCAAGGCAGCTTGCTGGGACCGTGCATAACTTAAGAGTGCGGGACAAACTGCTCCGCAAACATTAAGTGAGAAGAAAAGGAACACGTTAACAGCATCACCTTACCTTTTTACGTCAGGTTTTTACAATTTGTTTGCCAGATTGCCAACAAAACTGTTCTATTTTAGACAGTTGAGTCGCTGTAGAAAAATAGTGGAGGAATTTGATTTAGTGGCCACTTAACAAAAATGAGGAAAAGGTTCGCCTGAATGTTTGAATGTAGCTTCAGGTTTTGTACCTTGTGAAAGATGTCTCCTGTCATGTCTAAACTGTAAAAGATTTTACGACAAGATCTACTCAAGTTTTAAAGTAAGCATTGCTTTAAAACAAAATCACCCTGAAATATACAGCAGTCTCTCAATATTTCAAGGTACAAATGCGTTACAAAGTGTTTCATTGTTGAACAGCTTGTGCTGCATCCCATAAAAGTGCATCCGCATCACACTTTATACAGGATTCCCTTTATATAACCCAAATCATTGTACGTCAAGCTTTCAACGTCACAAGTTCTTATTAATGGCGGTGGAACTGGAACAGGCAGTTGTCCTGTTTTTCTTTACCATAAATCCTAATAAATTTTTTATTATAATATAGGTAAACATTTGTAAACTTGTTTTTTTTTTTTTTTGTATTTTTTTTTCAGCTGAATAATTATCTCAGTGAGCCACTTATCTCCAGAAATAACTGCCCTCCAGTACTGGAAAAGCAATACAGCCAATTTCCCAACCTTGGCCAAGGCAGTGATCAAGTACCTATCTTCACCTTGTACCAGTGTAGAAAGTGAATGTCTTTCTTCAGCTGTGTCAAATATAGTAAATGAAAAGAGAAACAGACTTGGCTGGTGAAAAGGCAAAAATGCTTCTTTTTGTTAAGAAAAAGCTACCGTTTGTACTTTTAAAGAAGCCAACTTAATCCCAGGGTTACTGGCCTTATCGTACTTTGTACTAGTTTTACTTAACGTAATATATGTCGGATAATGGCACAAAGATTATGCGTTCATTTTTTTTTAATATGCCCAATACCATGTTATGTAATGGCATGGTGTCTTAATGTGCTTGAGTTACCCAGAATGGGTATGTTAAGCAGGTTTTTGTACATGACCCGGAGTATTTTTTCCATAGAGACGGCCCATATCTTACTGTTTAACCCCTGAAAGTTCTGTTTGCTTATATCTATAGCAAAGAAGAGCATAAAAGTCAGCAAGTTAATGGAAAAAAAGTTAATCTCTCTTTCACACGCTACTATTTCTTTGGTAATACATAGTACATTTTCAGCATAACTAAAACATTCAAACCTCAAGTAAATAAAAAATATATATATATATATATTATAGAGAAAGAAAATTTGTGACTTTGCTAAAAAATGTATTAACAGACAAAATGAGGCACTATAAAGGGATTATTACAGTAGGTATGAAGTAGCTCTAGTAGTGTTTCTTGACGCACTTCTACATAATTGTTTGCTGAACATCGTCAGTGCTGTTGTGTTAGAGAGAGAATGGACAGCATTTATCATAATGGCTATCAATGTTGTCTTCATACTCTATTCCACTACTACCTCCAGTGGTTTGAGAGTGTGTCCCATAGATGAACATCCCTTCTTAATAAACCTGTTAATTTAATGGACCTCTCTTGAAGTGACCAGTTCAGCACACCATGGCATAGTTGTAGAATATGTAACGGGTGTCGCTTTCCCACATTGCAGGAACACAGTCTCTAAGAAAAAAAGTCTACTCTTAACCAGCCTTAAATAGTTTCTCTGTGTTGAGACCATTTCCGTCTCTAATGTGGGCGCCTAAGTATTTGTAGCAGTGCACCATCTCCAGTTTGTATCTCCAGATCCCTAGTTTTACACGTTAAATTGCAGACAATCCTCTTTGCACCAAAAATCAACGCTGTCTGCCTGAGTTTTGTACCTTCTCATTCCCCTTATCAATAAACCCTAATAGTGCAGAATCATCTGAGAATTTCTGTAAGTGACATGATCAGGTTTTATTCAGAAAAGAATCACCTCTTTCAAAATATTCCCATTATTTTTGCTTTGTAGCCTTAAATGAAAACACACAAAAAATATTTCTTCACAGCTTTACTTACTCAGTGCAACCTATAACATCCAAGTGAAAGATATCACAGCTACAGTTCAGAAAAAATATGATAAAATATAAAAAAAATCAAAAACCAGACATACTGAGATTAATAAAGGATCTCCCCCCCAATGTCAATATTTTGTTGAACCACCTTTTGCTTTTAACGACAGCCTTGAGTCTTTTGGGATACTTTTCTGTCAGCTTTGCACATCTAGATTGTATAATATTTGCACCCCAACCCCCCCTTCTTCTTTACAGAACTGTTCAAGTTTGGTCAAATTGGATGGGTGAGTGTTGGTGGTCTGCTATCTTCACAACTTTCCACAGATTTTCAGTGTTATTTAGGTCTGTGCTCTGACTGGCCACACGAGGACATTCACTTTTTTCTGCTTCAGCCACTGTGTGGTCAATTTTGCCGTGTGCTTCTGGTTGTTGTCGTCTTGAAAGGTGAACATTCTGCCCATCTTCAGCTTTCTGCCAGAGGGTAGCAGGTTTTCCTAAAGACTTAGATGGTATTTTGCCCCATCCATTTTTCCTTCTACCCTAACGAGAGCCCCAGGCACTGCGGCAGAGAAACACCCCCACAACAGGATGCTGCCCACCTCCATGCTTTACTGTAGGTACGGTGTGTTGTGAATGGTGCACAGCATTGGATTTCTGCAGGGTGTACCATTTGCTATTGAGGCCAAATAGTTCATTCAATTTTGGTCTCATCTGACCATAAGACCTTTTTTCAACTTGGCATTAGAATCTTCAAGGTGCATTCTGGCAAAGCTCAAACGAGCCTTAACATGGCCTTTCTTCAGAAGTGGCTTTTTCCTTGAGACCCTCCTGAACAAGCCACAATTGTGGGGTGCTTGTGAAATTGTTGTCACATGCACACAGTGACCACTCTTTGCCATAAAATCCTGTAACTCCTTCAAAGTGGCCATTGGCCTTCTTGGTGACCCTGCTTACCAGTTTCCTCCTTGCTGTTCTATCCAGTTTGGAGGGATGGCCAGATCCAGGGATGGTCCTAGTAGTACCAAACACTTGCCACTTCTTTATGATGGACTTTACTGGGCTCCTTGGGATTGATAAAGCCTTTGAGATATTTTTGTCTCCATCTCCTGCCGTATGTCTGTCCACGCCTCTATCCCTGAGATCTTTTGAAAGTGACTTGCCACCCATAGTCCGTTGTTTGCTGTCAGTTGCACTACCAAGCAAGGGAATGAATTCTCCAGGAATAGCTTCACTAATCACACTCATTACAACTGATCACAGGTGGAAGGAAGCCAGTAACCAGGGTCTGCAATGGAAATGGTGGGCACTTGCACCTCATTGAGTTTAGGAGGGGGGTGATCCTTTATTAATCTCAGTATGTCTTGTTTTTGATTTAATTCTTTTGAACTGTAGCTGTGATATCTTTCACTTGGGTGTTATAGATTGCATTGAGTAGGTAAAGCTGGAAAAAATATTGGTTTGTGTGTTTTCATTTAAGGTACCCACTGTATATAGTCTGAGGTGTACTAGGTCAAGAGAAAAGAAGTCTTGTTCCCAGTGTACTCAACAGATAATTCATTATCCAGGACACCATAGGCTCATCCACGTGCCACATCCCTAAACTTACCCCTTAACAGGGATGGCTGAATGACATTGAAGGCACTGGAGAAATATAAAAATATGATCCTTGTCATGCTGCTAGCTTTGTCCTGTTTTGCAGAACAGTCAGATACATTTTCCATTCCAATCTTTGTCTGATCGGCAAACTGCAGTAGGTCCAAGTGATCTTTCATAGGAGAACTTGTATAGTCCAGGAGCAGAATTCCATATTCTTCCTGATTTGGTATGTAATGACCACTGGTATATAATCATTAGGTGATGAGGTGCATGTCTTCATTGGAACTGGAACAATATATGATATTTTGGTGGTTCTTTAAGGAGCCTTGGTGACAAACTGAACAGGTAGCAGTGGACACCATAAAGAAGGTCAGCACAGGCCTTAAGTATTCAAAGACCAACTTCATCCAGTCCCGTGGCTTATCCTATATGTAGCCCCCTCATTTGTATCATCTCTTTGTCAATAAAACATTAGAAAAATGTTGTCAAGAACAGGCCGTTCAGTCCAACAAGGTTGTCCATCTGTTCACCGTGATTGTCCAAAATAACATCAAATTGAGATTCTACACTGCTTCATAATTATCAGAATGTGTCTATGATTCTTTCCGTGAAGAATATCTTTCCATCATTTGTGTGAAATCTGCCCATAACAAGTTTCCAACTGTCCCTGTGTTGTTGAGTTTATTTAAAGTAATGGAGTGGATCCACTATAATAATTCTGTTCATAATTTTAACCACTTTCACATGTCGCCTCTTAATCTCTCTTTTCTTAGACTGAAAGTGTTAATTTGTGTCGGTTTTCTTCTTATAGCTCAAGAGTCTTACTAGCATGTTATATAACTTAAACATAACCTTCCTTGACTTGTTTTACACTCATTGGAATAATACAGTAGCACAAGGTTTCTTGATTGCTTCTGTTTGTAGATAGTGATGAGTCCACAATGACTCTTGGGTCCTTCTCATATACTAAGGTGTACTTTCAAGTTATTTGGGGTTTCTGTTCTCAAATGTTCATCAGCGCTGTTTTTGGGTTTTTGTTTAAATGTAAAATTAGATCTTTATGTGGCTCAGCATATCTTGCTCCAAGAGTAAAACTGTCTTTTATATAACGAGTGCCATCCTGTATCCTTAAGAAGCAGTTGCTGAACTGATGATCAGAAGTGTAATCCAGAATACCCTAAAAGGCTATAATTGGAACAATTTCAGTAACTTCAGCTTGAATGAAAATATCAGCCAATTTGGTGAATGCTTGGCTGATTGGACTTGTTTGAATGCCCTGCTTCTTGAACCAGTTTAGTTGGAAGCTGCCAAAATGAGCCAATACCATACTGGTGTTGGTTCATGAAGTTCAAGGAACGTGTCTTTGTCAGTGGTATTGGCGGTCATGAAATTTTGCTGTATTTTGATTCTCTGAGAAATACATCTATCTAGTTTATAATAAAACACTAAGGTCTGTCCAGTCTCTTGGTGCAGTCTGATTGGTCAGCTTGGCTTTGGTGACATGATTGAAAGAGGAATTGCAAGTGTGAGACACAAGGAGAGAAGAGAAAAGTCATAGGAAGCACGCTGAGAGAGTTGTTCTCAAAGACAGAAGTATAAAACTTGACAGGAGACAAGACAGGTGCCTCGAAAATACTGACAAGAGTCTGAGAAGCAGGCTTGATGGGAATGCGCTGGAGACGGGGAGCAAAGTAGAAGAGCGGTTCAGACACACAAGGATAAAGTGGGATGATACTAAAGGTGCATGTAAGGCAACTAAAAATTATAAGCAGTGGTAAAACAAATGTTCTCTGCAAACAAGGTTAGCCGGTAACCAACTTGGACCAAAAATCAACTTGGAAACAACAGCACTATTCTTGGTTTTTGGAGTACCAATTAAAAGGGAAAAAAGAAATGCAAAAAGTCTACTAGAGAAAGAAAACTGCTGCTAAAGCACAGAGTATAAACCCTTAGAGATTCTTTTAGCATTATAACAGTAAGGCTCTGGGAGCATATCAACTAAGTTAAGAACAGTAGATAGGAAATTGAAAATAGTTGTTTATGAACAGCCAGTGAACCTTAAATTCACATTTTTATGTGGTTTCCATCAGTGTGGAGAACAGTAATGTGTCAGTAGCTACAAATTATTTTTAAAAAATTACAAATTTTGAAATCGTGGAGAGTAAAGTACTGCACGGGAATGAATGCCTTTGATTATAGGAATTTGTACAATGTAAGCAACTAGTCATGAAACAAAAAATCTGGAGTTCAGAGTGTAGTGTGCAGATTTTGTTGATGATTAATATAAATTTTAACTTGCAAGGTAATTCAGTTTTCAGCACCAAATTAGGTGGCTCCATAGATGCCCTGGATGTGGGCAAATTCCCCTTAAAAGGATCTGGACAAGAATTAAATTGGTGTGTATTTATGGCAAATATATTACAATATTCACAAGAAAGGTTAAATAATCCTTATATAATCACACATTGGAGGATCCAGTCATAATGGTGTTATTCATATAATGTCAGTTCTCAACACCAGATATTCAAACCATATTGAGAAAATGAGGTACATAGATGTTCAAAGGACAATTAAAACGGGTCATGATAGCACAGTAAAAACTAGAAGTAAGACCTTTTGAGCGGGCATTGGCTGGTCTTAGAATCAGATGAAAGATGCAGTGCTCATAATGCATGGGTGACATGATTACAGTTTTAAAATTGATGATGAGTTTATGGCAGTTGTGAATATGTCTAAGTTGTGGGGCAGGGTAGTTTAAGGGTAAATCACAGAGAAAATCAGACTGAGAAAACAAGAACTGGGGAGGATGTTCCTGATTTCAGTTTGTTTTTGCTGGGCTGGATAATTAAAATTTTGTTCTAACTCATCGCATATGGCACCAAACCCCACCCAAATTCTGAGTCTCTTTCCTGGTTACCCTTAAAGCAGCCATTTGCTGCAGACCCAGTCTGTCTACAAATACTCCGATATCTGTTCGCTAAAAGGATTTTTCTGCTTCTTTTTCATGTATAGCCCTGCAGGTTCTGCTGAAGAGAAATTCCCTCCAAAAGGAAAAGGTACAAATTCCTCCTCTTCCTGCTATTTAGAATAACACCCAATAAAGTGTGTTTGCAATAAAAGGCAGCTAAGATGTTCTGCTTGTTTTGCATTGCCCCTGAGTTCAGATGTTGCCACAGATTGCTGGTGATTTTCTAGCCTAAAAGAAAAATTGCTGGTTCTTTTCTACCAGCTTTTGTGAAAGACCATGCACATGCAAAATCATTCAGAAGGCAACAGCATAGTGGATCACATTGGCTATCTGGTTTAATCGAGTGCCCTTCTTTTTTTTTAAAATTGGTCCGAGAGAACATTCCTAAATGCCAGATGTAGTTCAACTTTGATGAGTGGACAACTCTGGCAATAAAGTACCAAATCTAAGTGGTCCGTTCCAGTCTGACATGGCTACGTTCAATTCTGAAAAACATTAAAATATTTCTTGCTAATTGGGGCACTTTTTCTGTCATTCATGCAATAAATATTTGGCTTTTTGCTTGGCTTTGTCTTTATTCTTTCTTGTATTCCAAGCAGATGAGCACCTGGAGCAGTTGGATTGACAGGGTCGGAGTACTGCTTCTCTTTGCATTCCTTGTTGTTTTGCCTCGTTTTTTGCTTTGCCTTCCTTTGCCTGCATTTGGCATTTGCAGGTTTGCATGAGGCTCTGTCAAAACTGCCATTGTGCCTCTGCTTTCTGAGCATTATATGCCACCGCTCCCCTTCATTGTTATGCCTCTCATTCCAGATGAGAACAAGGCTGACGGTGTTCGGCGGGACCGAGCCCCTGGGAAAGGGAGGGGTGGATCTACAGGCCTGGGTACAGGGAGGGGGAGAGGAGAAGGCGTGAACAAAGAGAGACGACGAGAGGCTGACAGGTCAGGCATCATCCACCCCTTGTCCTTTCTTTCTTTCTTTATTTTTTTTTTTTAAATAATATATTAAAAAGGAGTACTCCAAGGATGCCACTGACCCTTTGCTCTTACGACTGTATCAAGAACCAGTGGTGTCAGTCTATTAAAACAAAAATGTGTTCTTAGCTCTAGTCTGGCTTCAGAGAACCAGCTTTAAGGCTAGTTATGGGTCCAAACGAGGACTGCGTTCTGAAGCCTGTTAGCTCAATCTGATTGGAGTCCAGCAAATGGAGTAGGGTGGGGTCTACCAATAATTGAGCATTGTTTAAACTTGGAGGGGAGTGAAGAAACAACGATCACTAAGTTTAGTTCTCCTTAAAGACAGTCTCCAGTTTATTTTCCCCTCATCCCTCTCATTGTCTGTTTTTCTAGGAAAGACAGTAGAAGAGAGCAAGAGCCCAAACAAGTACCTGAGCCAAAGAAATATGAGGAATCGCCAAGCCCTGTGAGTCCCTCTAACTCTCTTTTGGCAAAAGGCAGACACTGTTACATGCCCCACTGAACTTAACCCACGCAGATCTTACAACACAAATAAGAATATTCTGCAAATGTGGAAAAAGTTTTACTTTTTTTTTTTTTTAACTAGCAATTTTAATGGTTTCTGATATTTTACCTACTGGTCACTAGATTTTCACTGTATTTTTTATGAATAATGAGACTGTTAGACCACCCATATAATAAAGACATAAACAGTGACTAAATTAGGGTATACAAATAACTCCATTTGTGTGTTTTTTTTTTTTTTTGTTTTTTTTTTGTTTTTTTTTTACTCACACACACACCCCACAACAAACCTGAAATAGCATTTCTTTCTTTTCTGGCCTCCTGTGTGGCTTGGGGTGTGGACATAGACAATGGGTGAAGGGGTTACGGTCAAATACTGACATACTGATCAAATTAATACTTTCATAGTTTTAGCCTTGTCATTTCTGGGATAATTTACTGACACTTGTGTGTTTGTCAGTGGTTGGCTTTCCTCTTAACGTATTCTTAGCAACTTGTATACCACCGGTTTTCAATATGCTTCACTAAGGGATTGATATGTTTTAATCATCTGTGCCTTAGCTGATCACAGTAAAAATGGCTTTGAATAGTTTCTGATATTGCAGATTATTCATACAGCTTTTTTTTGGGTTTTTTTTGGCCCTGTCAGCTGTTTCTTGTCATGGCGTGTGACTTGTGTGTTCTCTGCATAGTCTACTACTCTGTCAAATTGTTACTGAGATTTCATCTCTCTCCTGTATGGAAACTCCAAAATCTCATTTTAAATTTGTAAAATTGACATCAGATTTCACTTTCACACGCTGCCAATACTGATGCGCTGTGTAAGAAAGGACAGAGCCGACTATACTTTCTTAGAAGGCTGGCGTCTTTCAACATCTGCAATAAGATGCTGCAGATTTTCTATCAGATGGCTGTGGCGAGCTCCCTCTTCTATGCGGTGGTGTGCTGGGGAGGCAGCATAAAGAAGAGGGACGCCTCACGCTTGGACAAACTGGTGAGGAAGGCAGACTCTATTGTAGGCACAGAGCTGGACAGTTTGACATCCGTGGCAGAGCGACGGGCGCTGAGCAGACTCCTGTCAATCATGGAGAATCCACTGAACAGGATCATCTCCAGACAGAGAAGCAGCTTCAGCGACAGACTGCTGTCACTGTCCTCCCCCATTGACAGACTAAGGAGATCGTTCCTCCCCCACACTATGCAACTCTTCAGTTCCACCCGTAAACATTAATATTATACAAAATTGTCTGTTCTTTCATTGTTATCACTCTTTAATTTAATATTGTTTTTATCAGTATGCTGCTGCTGGAGTATGTAAATTTCCCCTTGGGATTAATAAAGTATCTATCTATCTAATCTATCATTTGAGTTTCCATCATAACATGTTCTTAGTGCAGTTGGGAGAGATTAAGAGAATTGTCCATAGTCTCTTATCTAGTATAGTATCACATTTACTTTTCTTTAAATTCTGGGCATTTTTCTAGGTTGGCACAGTCTCTTCACTAAAACTTTGTGCTTCTATTATTAGGGTAAAACTGAACTCACTGTGCACATAGAAATGTATCATGAGGCCATTTGTTTGTACAGAGTTGAATTATCTGCAGCTGAAACTGCTTATTACTCTAAACAAATTATGTCCGATAGTAGCAAAAGAGTTTTGTTTTCCACTATTAACAAAATTCTTACACCTCCTGATATAATTCTATCTCATATGTGCTGCACTGCTACATGTAATGCATTCTTGACGACATTTTTTAAAACCAGCTGGCATCTTCAATACAAATGCTATACAATTGTTATTTTAAATATTTCAACTGATCCTCCTTTTACTTGTCTATCAACTTTTGAATTGCCCACTGAGACTGAAATTTCTCATTTTATGCATAAATCTAGTTCTGCCACTTGTCAGCTTGATCCCATGCCTACTCAACTAATAAAAGCCTGCTTGCCTTCACTTTCTTCACTTGTAACTGATATTATTCATTCCTCTCTAAGATCTGGTTTTGTCCCTATATCCTTTAAATCAGCTGTAATAACTCCCAATTTTAAAGACACCTGGTGCTGACCTCGATACTTCAATAATTATTGTCCTATATCAAATCTACAATCCATTTCAACCATTTTTGAGAAGGTAGTTGTAGCACAGGTTAATACTCATCACAGATAACCAATTTGAGATGTTTCAGTCTGGCTTTTATCCAAAGCATTGTACTGAAACAGCCTTAGTATAGGACACTAATGCCCTATTGATGGATGCTGGGCTTTTAACAATCTTTGTCCTACTTGATCTGAACACAGCCTTCGATACTGTATCGCATAGTATGTTGTTGATTTTTTTAGCTGCCATCAGCATTACTGATACTACTCTTCTTTACTTCACTTCATACCTGTGTAATCGTACTCCGTTTGTTCAGCTGAAAAACTCTGAATCACGATCCCTCCCAGCCACTAGTGGTGTTCTCCAGGGATTGATGCTTGGCCTCTTACTGTTTTTATGTGGCATTTTTAATAAATTTGGAATCGATTTTCATTGTTATGCAGACAGTACTTGCCTCGATATCTACAAAGCCCAACACTGTCCTCCTGCCTCAGTGATTGTCTACTTGAAGTAAAATCTTATTTTTGTGTCTCCCCTACAACCACAGGCCCCACCCCCCCGTTTCCTCCAACTCAGTAGTCACAAGACGGAAGTTCTCCTCTTTAGCTCCAAGTCGTCTTTATCAAAATTAATAGGATTTCACTTAAAATTGATGGTACCTCAGTCTACTCCTCCCCTTAGGTTAAGAGTTTGGGGGTTATCTTTAATAGCAATCTCTTTTAAATCCCATCATATATCCTTACTCGTGTGTTGGTCACTTTCCACATTGATTATTGTAATTCTGTTCTCTTTGGTCTCCCGCATATGCTTCTTCATAAACTCCAGCTTGTTTAGAACTCAGCAGCCCGTATTATAAATCAGACCTCTTCCATACAATATATTACTCCATCTCTTAAGTAGCTTCATTTGCTTCCAGTAAAATTTTAAATTGATTTTAAAATCATTTTACTTACCTCAAAGCACTTCATAACCTTGCTCCATTATAGCTATAGCTCTGTGACATCATACATGCTTATACCCCCAGCTGTAGCCTTAGGTCCTCCACATCATGTTTCCTCAACACCCCTCCTGCACGCCTGATCACTATGGGCTCCAGGGCATTAAGTCATACTGCTCCTAGTCTCAGGAATTCACTACCACAAAACAGTCGGGATATCGATTCCCTACCCATTTTCAAATCCCATCTTAAGACTCGCCTATTTTTAGATTAACTTACACTACATGAGTTTAGGCTGTATTCTTATTTGCGTTGTTTATTTTCAGTTCCACAGATATACACACGTGGACAAAATTGTTGGTACCCTTCAGTCAATAAAAAAAAGAAAAACTCAAAATGGTCACAGAAATAACTTTTAATCTGACAAAAGTAATAATAAATAAAAATTCTATGAAATTTAACCAATGAAAGTCAGACATTGATTTTCAACCATGCTTCAACAGAATTATTTAAAAAAATAAACTCATGAAACAGGCCTGGACAAAAATGATGGTACCCGTAACTTAATATTTTGTTGCACAACCTTTTGAGGCAATCACTGCAATAATTATTTTCACTAATTATTTTTTAGCAAAATTTGAGTGACTGTACTCATGTTGCTCAAACTGTCCACTGTGTTCAGTGGTTGGTTCAAATTGTGTGACAATATAACAAACATTTGGACAGTAAAGTATAAGTTTTCTGGATCCACCCTTGCCACTGAAGCACTATTTCATTCCAATTGCCAGCCTGTTCTCTTGTTAGAGTCTTGTTAGAGACGGCCTGTGAGTCTACCATCAGTGAAGAATGTGATACAAAACTGAATTGAATTGAATGAGACAGAATTAATGCAATGATGGTGCCTAGAAATAAACACTCACTCTTCTTACATGTCTGTGTGTCGGATGGGGTAGTGAAATCTACTTATATATATAATCTTAAGCCTAAAAGTGCAGTGATTTTGGGCAACGATTTTGTTGTCACGTTTTTTTATCGTGCTTTAAATCTGGCTTATTTTAAAACATATATATATATATATATATATACACACTGTATATAATGTTTGGTATCATTCTTTTCAGAATTTATCGAACTTTAATGTGATGCTGTTAATTTTTCAGATTTTTATTCCGTTTTTTAATTATAAACTAAAAAATATCAAGAAGTCGTGTCCAGTGAGACGAGACATTGTGCCCAGAGATTTAACCACGCCCGGGGCCGGAAATAAAAGACAGAGTAGGACAGCTGCTGTACAGGCTTTTAAATGTGCATAGCGCCGTGCAACATGCAGATCACGTGGCACTGCAGCAGAAGCAGCAAGTCAGCAGCTGATCAAGCAAAGAGGAAGTTATTTTTATCACTGTTTTAAGAGGGAGTTTCGGAGGAGCGACCGCGTCTCCTTGTGGTGCGTTTAGCCCCCCTCTTCACAATGCGAGCGGTAGAGAGCGGCTAGCTTATAGTGCAGATTTGGGTAGGGTTGGCGAGCGAAGCAAGCTTACATTTTTATGGGTTATTAATTCATAGTTTGAGTTGCTTTGTGGGCAAAAACTGAATTTCTGAACCAAACAAAGCCTATGGTCTTCCCATGCACCTATAGGAATCTCTGCAAAATTTGACTGTGTGAATTTGCACACCAGACAAGCACACAATTCAGCTTTATACATTAGATTATTATATAAAGCTTGAGTGATTCCAGTGGTTGGTAGACTAAATTTGTTTTACCAGAATAATTTTTATTCTGTATATTTACATCATTGCTGCAGTCACAAAGGTTTGCCATGCATTCTGGAAACCTCGTAAATGGAAAACCTTTTCAAACCTTTTCAAATATGTGCTAATTGTAGCATTGGAAAACCCCAGTAAGCTACTTTGCAATTTGAGTGAGGTTTTGCCTGATTTGGCAGACTTGACCCTTGGGTTGTGTCTGTTTGAGTTGGATTTGGTTTTCAATGGGTTGTCAACTCCATTTTTGGAACGGTCTAAGACAACACGGTGAAGTGGCCAGTTTTTCAATCAGATATTCTTTACCCCAGGAATTCCCACATTTTTTATACTGTCTTCTACTCACTGTGCTGGCTGTTTTCATCCTTTCCCTTTGATATTATTATTGAGTATTTTATAGTCAGTTGTTTTCATCTTCCCAAATAAACAACACTACAGTTTGTTGCAGCTGTACAATCTTGTGCAATTTTAGATCACAAGACAGCACACATTTGGATGTTGAAATGATGTAAATCCAGGATTTCAGTTCAGCAGAAATATTGTAAAGTTGTAGCACTTTCAAGTCCAGTTCATTGTTCTGAAATGTTTGTTTATAAACAGTTGCAAATTGCAAGGGTATATCAATGGTATAGATAAAAGTAGATTAATCCTTGTAGCTGAGAATTCCTGGCATGTAGTATAATGTGGGGCTGTCTTTATTAGTATATAGTTCAGTGTCCCAGTGTTTATTTTTTTTGTAATAAATAATTTATTTTCTTAAATGCTGTTGAACTCGTTCTTTAAAGAAGCCTATTGAATAAAGCACAAAATATACCAAATTTTAAATGTATTTCCTTTACAAGTATTTAAAACATTTGTGAAATGCAATTTGTTGGGAAACAGTTCACCTTAAAATACAAGTCATAGCCCTGAACATGTCACTAAACATAAAACGAGAACACACACTGCATTCTACAGACATTGTCATGTGCAGCCTAAGCCAGACTAAATTGCTGAGCACTCATTGGTTATCACCTGTTGTACGCACAAAGTCTGTGTCCCTACAACTTGGTTCAAAATGAGCGAGTCGCAAGCTGGTCAGACTGTGTGATGTTGAATACAGGAGCTTGCCGCCGCCGCTGCTGCTGTTGGTGGCTAAATTTATATAAATGAAGTCTGTCAGTGAAAATCACTTGAAAACCTTTGGAATGTTGTGACAGGGTCTTTAGTCAGACTTGTGTATAAGTTCAAGAATGAACGTTAAGTAGCGTGTTTGCATATTTTTTTTATTTGTTTTTGCTGGTAAATGCTGCTGTCCTATCCAGGATTGCTCACTTCCCGGCTTCCATTGTATTTAAGGAGGGCTCCACCTGTTTTGAATTAAATTCATTTACAGTATATTACTTTCTTTTTCTTTTTTGTATTTTGATTAAAAGAGTGTTTCTTGGTAAAGCCGAGAAGTAAAATTTGTCATAGAACTAATGAGAGTAAGTAGTTTGTTTTAAACTATGCAAACAATCGATTGGAGCCTTTAGAACTTGATATCAATTATGAAACTTTACAGATTTATTTTCACTGGTCAAAATGAAAGACGTATAAAGACTTCTTCTTTTAAGCACACTTCGTAAAAAATAAATAAAAAAACACCATAAATATAGCAATTATACAATGCAGATGTTAAGACTGAATGTTATACTGGTCATATTGTACAGCAGCAAGCTAGCAAAGAAAAACTAAAACAAATCAATTTGGTCTTTCTTTGTTAAGGTAGAATTTTTAGAAATAATATTTAAAACTTGCAGCTCATTGTTTACTATTAAAAATGTTAAAGTGTTTTCAAGAATCTTTTTAGAGCTACTAGTGTGGTATAATCATTACTGACTAGCTTGTGCAAAACTGGATGCACTTCAAGTCGTCCTATTCCCTGGTAAAGTGTATGTCTGCTTTGTTCCAGAATTAAGTGTGGAGTGCCTTGAACACAAAGAAAATGTAGGGGCTGCTATGTGATTTCATCCAAATCATATAATAGATGAAGACATTAAACAATAACACCAGTAATTTGTTACAAGATAGAATTAGCAGGCCCATCTAATGCATAAACACAGGAAATGCCATTTTGTATCATACATGTACTGTAAATGGAATCAAAAGTTAGCAGCGGTCTTTATAAGTCACATACAGTCATATGAAAAAGTTTGGGAACCCCTCTAAATTCTTAGGATTTTTGTTTCTCATTGGCTGAACTTCCTTTTAATATCTGACATGCCTTATGGACACAGTAGTATTTCAGCAGTGACATTAAGTATATTGGATTAACAGAAAATATGCAATATGTATTATAATAAAATTAGACTGGTGCATAAATCTGGGCACCCCAACAGAGATATGACATCAATACTGAGTTGAGCCTCCTTTTGCTCCTTTGAGCCTCTCGACGCTGTCCTCCTGTAGTCTTTGATGAGTGTCTGGATTCTAGATGGAGGTATTTCTGACCATTCTTCATTACTAAATCTCTCCAGTTCAGTTCAATTTAATGGCCGCTGAGCAAGGACTGTCTGCTCCAAATCATCCCATAGATTTTCAATGATATTCAAGTCAGAGGACTGTGACGGCCATTCCAGAACATCGTACTTCTCCCTCTGCATGAATGCCTTTGTAGATTTCAAACTGTGTTTTGGGTCATTGTCTTGTTGGAATATCCAACCCCTGCGTAAATTCAACTTTGTGACTGATGTTTGAACATTATCCTGAAGAATGTGTTGATATTGGGTTGAATTCAGTCGACCCTCAACTTTAACAAGGGCCCCAGTTCCTGAACTAGCCGCACAGCCCCACAGCATGATGGAACCTCCACCATATTTGACAGTAGGTAGCAGGTCTATTTCTTGGAATGCGGTGTTCTTCTTCTGCCATGCAAAGCACTTTTTGTTGTGACCAAATAACTCCATTTTAGTCTCATCAGTCCAAAGCACTTTGTTCCAAAATTAATCTGACTTGTCTAAATGAGCATTGGCATACAACAAGCGACTCTGTTTGAGGCAGAAAGGGCTTCTTTCTCATCACCCTGCCATACAGATGTTCTTTGTGCAAATTGGTTTGAATTGTAGAACGATGTACAGATACACCATCTGCAGCAAGATGTTTTGGAGGTGATCTGTGGGTTGTCTGTAACCGTTCTCACAATCCTGCTCATATGCCGCTCCTGTATTTTTCTTGGCCTGCCTCACCTACTGGTTTCTACAGCAACTGTGCCTGTGGCCTTCCATTTCCTGATTCCATTCCTTACAGTTGAACCTGACAGTTTAAACCTCTGAGGTAGCTTTTTGTAACCTTCCCCTAAACCATGAGACTCAACAATCTTTGTTTTCAGATCTTTTGAGAGTTGCTTTGAGGATCCCATGCTGTCTGTCACTCTTCAGAGGAGAGTCAAAGGGAAGGAAGCACAACTTGCAATTGACCACCTTAAATACCTTTTACCACTCATGATTGGACACCCCTGACTATGAAGTTCAAGGCTTAACAAGCTCATCCAACCAATTTGGTGTTTCCAGTAATCAGCATTGAGCAGTGACAGGCATTCAAATCAGCACAGTGACAAGGGGACCCACATTTGTGCACAGCCACTTTTTCACATTTGATTTAATTTCATAAAACTAAATACTGCGTTTGTTCAGAAAACACCTCAGTGCTCAGATGTTCCTAGGAAATAAAAGACATACCACTGTTATCTTTTATGTTGAAAGGAGAGTCGATTATTATGCAGGCTGAGAGGGGTTCCCAAACATTTTTATATGACTGTATTTAGTTTAATGGGGTCTGACTGTGTCCAGTAGAGATGATTTCCATGACTGTGTACTTGTTGTGAAAGTGTTTTGTATGTGTGAGAAATTACCCTTGCACAAATGATCCATTCAGCAACAATAATTCATTCAATTGAGCATCAAGGAAAAGTGGTAATGCAAAAGCCATTTTTTGATTTGAGACTCAGGGTTAGTTTGTTCCAAGTATGACACCAAACTGAGGACAGTTGTTTGTCCTGATTAGACCACAAAGAGTATTTCTGTACCAGTGCATGCTCCCCAACTTGACTTGACTTTTACAGAAAACGCTTCATGTTATGCTGAGAGCATGTTTACTGTTAGAGTGGTTTGCACTTACTTAATTGCTACAACAGGGGGGTGCCAAGATGTTTTTAAGCTTTTGCCACCCCAGAATAATGTTGTACCTGGTTGAGCGCCCCACATTACTAAAAACCAAATACTGTGAAATGGGATGTGATCTTAATTTCTATTAACAATAATTATGATGAATGATTTTGAATAATAACAGATCTGTTAATTCGGTGCCAAACTGTAGTGGCTGTATGTGGTCCAATGTCATGTGGTGTCTGGCCTGGAGTTCTTGACTTTTTTTTTTCCTTGGTGTGCCACCTTGGCGGTTGGGGAAGAGGGATTATGACTTTGAGCTTTAAAACAATATGGGAACCATTTCTGTGCAAGGGAGATGTGGCCAGTCAAAGTCATAAACCCCAATAACTTCACCCTTTGTTAGCTTAACTCTCTCTTAAGATTTGATCCAAGACATGTGCAATTTGAATTCCATGGGTTACTTGTATGACTAGATCAGCAGGCCGAGTTTTATTAAACTCTGTGACGATGAGGTCCAAAAGTGTGACGATTTCACATGGAATTACGCAGGTTCAATTCCTTCTAGAACTAGGCTTTTAGTACAGCTGATTTAGAGAAATCAGTAGAGTTATATTTACAGAATACATGTCACCTGCACTGTTGTTGTGCTGATCACACCTTAAAATGTATTACTGTACCAGAAAATGTTACATTTCTTAAAGCCATTTTGTTCATTGTAAAATTGTGTGGTGATCCTTTGCAACCTGAAACAAAGAAAATAAATGATATTATCCAAAAAATGCTCATTGATTTTTCACCCCCTTTTTTTTTTTTTTTCCAGAAATTCAGCTCAGCAAGTAAGTACGCAGCTTTGCTGATGGATGGTGAAGATGATGTGGGTATAGATGAGAGTGCTGAATAAATTCTACAATAAAGGAAGGAAAAAAAAAATGAGAAAGAGCCTCCAACTCCATCTCTTACACAAACTACACTCTGCTTTTCAAGGCCAGCCTGGACCATTGATGGTGGCTGACATCCCTTTGCCAGGACTCTTATATAAAATAGAAGATAAACAAAAAGGACTTGTGTTTTAAAAATTAAATTGAATAAATAATAATAATAAAAACAGAAAAAAATCTTCATTGATCCCATTGTTGCTGGTTGCTTGATTATTGCCATCCTGTTTTCCTGCATGGCCTTCATTTGTAGGGCTGGGGTTTGATTCATTTTTCAGGATTCGATTACTCTTCAGGTTGGCCTTGACCTGATGTCGGTATAACTTGTCGTAACTCCCCCCTCAATGACCATAGTACCTATGCTGCCATTTTTATTTTTGTGGCACCTAATAAAACAAGCAGCTGTTTCTTTATGTAAACTGTCCCCAACAATTCAAATAACTTTATTCAAATGCTCACCAGCAATGTAAATAAATGCATACAAGACTCTGCCCATTCACCAAAGATAATGTATGGTAAGCCAGCTAATTCCAGGGATCTCCTACCCAGACGACGCTGTGCTGTTTTATCAGCGGCCACGTAGAGCTGTGTGGAGTCCTTTTTTTGTGTGGTTTTCCTCCTTCACTCCAAAAACATGGCGTCAGGTAAAATGTCAGCCCAAAATTGTCTGTGTGTGCATTTATGCTGTCATTTTCTATGGCAGTCCTTTCAGGATTGGCACTGTATATAATTCAACTGAATAAACAATTTAGAATATAGACTAAAGGACGGATATTAGCAATATTACAAAGTAGTCACATTTAATGACAAATGATTAAAAAAGTAAATAGAGTGCCTGCAATATGGCTTATAAAGGCATAAATAAAATTAACAGAAGACTGAAGAAGCAACCCATATGAAAAGGAAAGAGAAAGTCTAAAATAATAATGCAAAATATTGTATGCAAAAAATTTTTAATAATATGTAAATGCTAAAGTCCTTTGTAGGAAAGATTTTCCAACAGACCTAGATGGATGTCTTTTTATTGTTACTTGTTTTTTTGTTTTTTTTTTAACAATCTTGATGTCATGCCAAGATATGGGGTGCACTTCCTGCACCTTAATATGAAGTAAAATGTCGCCGTTATCCCAATCTGTGTAGTCTTCTAGTGTCCTCTAGATGTCCGTGTGAGGTGTTTGAACTGTTCCTGCCCAGAGGCCCTTGTACTCCAGACACACCTTTAAAATGTAACCTCGACATTCTGGCTGCCAATTTTGGTTTTCTGCTGCCAGCAGAAGACTTCGCCACCGTAATGCCATGACAATGCAGATTTTAGTGTTTAATGAAATTTGACTTAATTCAAAAACATAATTCCTCTTGCACCTCAGGTGTGGATAGCATTGAACTAGAAGCATCGAAAGTTTGTGCCAAATTTACAATATTATGAAGAACCTGACGCTGCTCATCTCTGAGAATACAGAGGTGATTGAACCATTGGGGGAAAAATGATGTAAATAGTTTTCTCAACTGAAATCCGTTGTCTAGCTGTTTGTTGTGTAAATATATAGAGAACACTTTAGTGTGGCATCTGTAAATTGGTGTGTGCATGCAGGTAACCTGTGATGGACTGGCGCCCGTCCTCTCCAAGGCCGTTTCCTGTCTTTTTGCCCAAAGCTGCTTGTGCGGGCTCTGCCCTCCTCCAGCCTTGAGGGGATTAAGAAGTTCAGGTAATGTCTGTATGTATTCATTAGAACACTCTAGACGAGAACAGGCCATTCAGCCCAACAAAGCTCGCCAGTCCTATCCACTTATTTCCTCCAAGAAAACATCAAGTCGAGTTTTGAAAGTCCCTAACGTCTTACTGTCTACCACACTACTTGGTCTCTTATTCCAAGTGTCTATCGTTCTTTGTGTAAAGAAAAACTTCCTAATGTTTGTGTGAAATTTACCCTTCACAAGTTTCCAACTGTGTCCCGTGTTCTTGATGAACTCATTTTAAAATACAAGTCTTGATCCACTGTACTAATTCCCTTCATAATTTTAAACACTTCAATCATGTCACCTCTTAATCTTCTTTTTCTTAAACTGTAAAGGCTCAGCTCTTTTAATCTTTCCTCATAATTCAACCCCTGTAGACCTGGAATCAGCCTAGTCGCTCTTCTCTGGACCTTTTCTAGTGCTGCTATGTCCTTTTGTAGCCTGGAGACCAAAACTGCACACAGTACTCAAGATGAGGCCTCACCAGTGCATTATAAAGGTTGAGCATAACCTCCTTGGACTTGTACTCCACAGATCGTGCTATATAACCTAACATTCTGTTAGCCTTCTTAATGGCTTCTGAACACTGTTGGAAGTTGATAGCTTAGAGTCCACTATGACTCCTAAATCCTTCTCATAAGGTGGACTCTCGATTTTCCGACCGCCCATTGTGTATTCAAACCTAATATTTTTACTTCCTATGTGTAATACTTTACATTTAACTGACATTAAATTTCATCTGCCACAAATCTGCCCAAGCCTGTATGCTATCCAAGTCCTTCTGTAATGATATAACGGATTCCAAATTATCTGCTAATCCACCTATCTTGGTATCATCTGCAAACTTAACCAGCTTGTTACTTATATTCCTATCTAAATCATTTATATATATTAAAATAGCAGCGCCCTAGCACTGACCCCTGTGGAACACCACTCTTAACATCGCCAGTTCTGATGAGGTTCCTCGCACCATCACCCTCTGCTTCCTATGTCTGAGCCAATTCTGCACCCATCTAAAAACATCACCCTGAACTCCCACTTCTTTTAACTTGATGCCCAACCTCTCATGTGGCACCTTATCAAATGCTTTCTGAAAGTCCAGATAAATAATATCATAAGCTCCACTTTGATCGTATCCTTTCGTTGCCTCCTCATAGAATTCCAACATGTTAGTAAAACACGACCTCCCTCTTCTGAACCCATGCTGACTGTTCAGAATAACTCCTGTCCTTGTCATGTGTTGCTCAATCTTATCCTTAATAATTCCTTCCATTAATTTTCCTGTGATGCTTGTTAAGCTTACTGGCCTATAGTTGCTTGGATCTGCCCTGTCACCCTTTTTATATAATGGGATGATATTTGCCATTTTCCAGTCCTTTGGAATCTCTCCAGTGCACAGTGACTTCCTAAAAATATGTGTCAAGGGTTTATATATGTACTCACTAGCCTCCTTAAGAACACGAGGATAAATATTATCTGGGCCTGGTGATTTGTTTGATTTCATCTTATTTAAATCTGAGCAGCACTTCTCCCTCTACAATTTCCAAATCCCTCAGTACCTCCTTAGTAGTTGTTACCTCTGGCAGGTTATCCACTTGCTCACTTGTAAACACCTCAGAAAAATGTAAGTTTAGGGCATCTGCTATTTCATTGTCTGTATCTTTTAATTCCCTTTACTATTCCTGATGAACTTGACCTCCTCCTTAACTGTTCTTTTACTACTAAAATACTGAAAGAATCTCTTGGGGTCTTCTTTCGCCTTATCTGCTATATTCCTCTCCAACTGTCTTTTAGCCTCTCTGATATCCTTCTTAATGGTTGCCCTCATGTTCTCATACGCTACGGTTCTCTTTGCAGTCATTAGTCTTATATGCCTTATACAGCAGTTTTTCCTTTGCAACTTCTTTTTAAATCTTTATTAATCCATCGTGGAGTTTTTTAGTTTCCTATTACTTCCAAATTTAGGTATGTATCTGTCCTGCATTACATGTAAAACATTTTAAACCTGTACCACTGCTCCTCGACTGTCTCCACATTTAAAAGCTTATCCCAGTCTATCCTACTTAGACTTTGTCGCATCTGCTCAAAATTAGCCCTACTAAAGTTCAACTTAACAATTTTAGTCTTTGCATCTGTACTCTTACAAAATACTGAGAATTGTATTACATTATGGTCACTTGACCCTAGTGGTTCAATCACCTCTACACCCTCAATTCTATCCTGATTATTACAGAATACTAAATCCAGACAGGCTTCACCCCTTGTTGGTGCTTTAACATGCTGTGTTAAAAACAGTCGCTGATTACTTCTAAAACTCCTGCTCTTGTGCTCCTCCATCTGTAAGGTTATCCCAGTTAATATTTGGATAATTAAAGTCCCCATGACTATAATATCCCCTGTAAACTTGCCTTTTGATATTACTAAAAAGATGTGTGTTGAAATTACTGTCTGAATTGGGTGGTCTATAACACACTCCTAAAATGAGACCTTTTCCCTAATATTTTCCAGGCGAAGCCACATGTCCTCACTAAGATGGGGCTCATCATCCAACTGAAGATGACTTACATTTAAATTCCTGTTTGGCATAAACAGCAACCCCACCTCCTTTTCTGTTCTGTCTATCCTTCCTAAAAATGTGTATCCCTCTATGTTACACTCATCCCCATCTTTGTTATTTAGCCAGGTTTCCGTTATTGCTATAATATCATAATTATGCTCTGCTACATACAACTCCAACTCACTTACCTTATTTTTGATACTTCTAGCATTAAGGCAAGCTATTTTTAATGTGTTACTCCTTCTACCTTTACGTGTTTGCCTAGAATTTACATTACTATGCATTTTTATTTCTACACCATTGTTTGTTCTTCCATGTATAGATCTAAATCTGGCCTGTCCTAAACTCCCTGCCCATTCCCTAGTTTAAACAATCCTCGACTAGCCTACACATACGCCTCCCCAATACATTGGTGCCCCTCCGGTTCAGATGTAAGGAGTTCCAAAAGGAGTCCCAATGCCCCATAAACCTATACCCTTCTACCCTGCACCAAGATTTGAGCCAGCGTTAAGCCTTCTAATCTCCTCAATCTTACCTGGACTGGCGCATGGCACAAGCAGAACTTCGGAGAAGACTACCTTGTCAGTTCTGCTCCTCAGCTTGGCACCTAACTCTTTGAATTTGGATCGCAGAACTGACAGACTACCCTTATGTACGAGGTGTGGCAGAAAAGTAATGAGACTGATTTTTTATTTACCAAAGTTTTTATTTTTTTCAAACATCAATGTTCTCCCCTTCAAAGTAGTTCCCTTGGGCAGCTACACACCGATGGAGACGTTGTTCCCACTGTTGGTAGCAGCGCTGGAAGTCTTCAACCGGTATGGTCTTCAGCATGTCCGTTACACTCTTTTGGATGTTTTCTAAAGTCCCAAAATGACGTCCTTTAAGGACATTTGTCAGTTTAGGAAAATGGAAAAAGTCACACGGACTGAGGTCAGGTGAATAAGGGGGCTGGGGAACCACAGGAATGCCTTTTGAGGTCAAAAATTCTGTTATGGAGAGGGCAGTGTGACATGGGGCGTTGTCGTGATGGAGCATCCATTTGTCTGCAATGTCTGGTCTCACGCGAATGACCCTTTTTCTGAGCCTTTCAAGGGCGTCTTTATAAAAAAACTTGGTTGACAGTTTGTCCTGGAGGAACAAATTCTTTGTGGACTATTGTCAAAAAAAAAAAAACAAATCAGCATTGATTTGATCTGCGATTTGCTCATTCGAGCTTCCTTGGGTCAAGGAGAGTTTGCAGTGTGCCACTCCTGACTTTGCCTCTTGGTCTCAGGATCGTACTCGTATTCAAAAATCCATGATTCATCACCTGTGATCACACGACTAAAGAAATCTTGCTCTTTAGCGACTCTGTCAAGAAGATCAAGACACTTGTTTTTTCGATTGTCCTTCTGCTCAATTGTGAGGTTTTTCGGCACAGACCTTTCGCATGTGCAAATGTTCAGTCAAAATTTGATGAACGGTAAATCTGTTCAAATTGAATTGTTCACTCAACATTCGTAATGTTAAACGACGGTCTGATCTCACAAGAGTGTTCACCGTTCGATGTTTTCATTGGTTTGAAGTTGAAGTCCTCCCTGAACGGTGTTCATCTTCAAAGTGTTTTCTGCCTTCCAAAAATGATTTGTGCCAGCGAAAAACTTGAGCTCGGGATAAAGAATGTTCCCCATAGGCCTGTTTTAACTTTTCAAACGTCACACTTGCCGTTTGATGGCACAACGTTGCTCCAAATTCCGCTGTTCCATTTTGCGTGACGCACAACCAAAAACACAACTTCGCTAATAGCAGTCACAAAAATCACGTAGTTAACGGAAGGAGTTGAAAGTCGCACTGAGCTATGGGAGGGTACTGATACACGGGCTCTATCAAGGACAACAGCGCAGCGTTGCCAGATCGCTGGCAGTGTTGCCAGTCTGATCACTTTTCTGCCACACTTCGTATGTCATTTGTTCCAACGTTGACAATGACAACAGGATCCACCCCCGCTCTGGCCCTGAGCCTATCCACCCTTCCAGGGAGGTCCCCCACCTGTGCTCCCGGAAGGCAACACACCGTGCGAGACTCACTCTCTCTCTCTGTCTGGAGCACACCTGCGCTTCAATCCCCCTAATGATTGAGTCCCCAACTATCACTACCTCTCTCTTTTTGGGAACTGGTTTTGAGGTGGCCCGTTGGAGCTCCTCAACCCTGCCTGCCACCTCAGAATTATCAGAGTCACCGTCCAGCTCCGCCAGGACATGATAACGGTTAGACACTTCTAATTCTGGGGTTGATGCCCCCGGACAGTGTGCACCCTTTACTTTACGCCTTGTGACCGTGACCCACCTTTTCCTACCTGTCTGGTCTGGAATCTCCTCCCGCGCCACCTTAGGGGCGCACACTATCTCTCTAAAGGACACCTGGGCCAAGTCCGCCAATTCTCTATTACAACGCAGGTCAGCCAACTCCTCCTCCAGTTCAGCGACGCTGAGCTCGAGGTGCCTCTAGGTACTTACTACAGAAGCACTTAACTGAAATGGTAACGTACAGTATACTGCATGAGCCCCGTTTGAGCGCACACTTGTGCACAACATGATTTACTCATCCAAAGCTTTATGTAGCAATTTGTGCTTGGGCCCACTTTCGCAGGATTTTCCCTTACAGTAAAAAGTTTCAGGTTTGTGCTACCATTTCCTGGGTTGACCTTAATATTTAAACAGTCGTGTGTGCTTCTTTGTTTTGTTTCTTCTAATAGCTGGCAAGGTAAGACCTGATCCTGCGGAGTATATTCTGGTAGCTTTAACAGATAACTTGGTGGTTTGCCATTTCAATCAACTACAACCTGGCATCAGCATCAGGTAAGTGGTGCCATTTTGTTAGCATTTTTACTATGTTCAGTAATTAATGCATTGCCCACACATACTGTATATACAGTAATCCCTCGCTATATCGCGCTTCGACTTTCGCGGCTTCACTCTATCGCAGATTTTAAATGTAAGCATATCTAAATATATATCACAGATTTTTCGCTGGTTCGCCGCTTTCTGCGGACAATGGGTCTTTTAATTTATGGTACACGCTTCCTCAGTTTGTTTGCCCAGTTGATTTCATACAAGGGACGCTATTGGCGTATGGAGGAATATTTCGGACAAAATGAAATAAATAAATAAATGCGTAAATAAATAAAAGCACTGTGAAATGTGAGCATAAATAAATAAATGTGTCATGAAATGAGAGCATAAATAAATAAATGTGTCACGAAATATGTTTTTCGTTGCTTATTTATTTATTTCATTTTGTCCGTAACATTCCTGCAACCCGTCATGAAATAAAACTGTCACTTTCACTCGTCAAAGTTGAGAGGGTGGGCTCTAACATACCCTCGTTACTGATTGGTGAATCGATAGCACAAGAATTAATTAGAAAAATGCTTACTACTGCCGATGAAATGGATTCTGCCGAAGATATTACGTATTTCAGAGAGAGAATTGAAGATTTATCGGAAGAAATTACAATGTTGGCGGCCCTTTTAGAACTGAGTATCTGACCCTTGTTTTCACGGTAGAAAGTCAGTTGCATATTAGCGCTACTTTTTCAAACAACTGTACAGCTCTGATCAGTGGTAAAGTTGTTCAGTTCAAAATATTAGTTGGAGCTGCTTTGGGCATTCCATGTCAAAGTACCTAAACTAATACAGCCAGCAGCAGCCATCGTATATCAAACTGGCTCATTACGCCTTGTGATCGTCTTCTCCGATACACCATATAGATCTGTAATCTGTCGTACTTTTAAACCGCATAACAGAAGGTGTTCTATTGACTCAGCTGGAATGTCAAAGGTTGGACGTCCAGAGCAGGGTACTGCATCACCTGTACTGGAGTGTAGTAGAGTCCCTTCCACCTGTTCTTTGATAATTTCAAAAACAGTTTCATCTATATCGGAGTCTAAAAGGGCTGCCAACATTGTAATTTCTTCCGATAAATCTTCAATTCTCTCTCTGAAATACGTAATATCTTCGGCAGAATCCATTTAATCGGCAGTAGTGAGCATTTTTCTAATTAATTCTTGTGCTATCGATTCACCAATCAGTAACTAGAGGGCGTGTTAGAGCCCACCCTCTCAACTTTGACGAGTGAAAGTGACAGTTTTATTTCAAGCCGTATTTCATGACGGTTTTGCAGGAATGTTACGGACAAAATGAAATAAATAAATAAGCAACGAAAAACATATTTCGTGACACATTTATTTATTTATACTCTCATTTCATGACATATTTATTTATTAAGGCTCTCATTTCATGACACATTATTTATTTATGCTCACTTTTCACAGTACTTTTATTTATTTACGCATTTATTTATTTATTTCATTTTGTCCGAAATATTCCTCCATATTGGCGGATGGCTTAGAAGCTACCCAATCAGAGCATGTATTACATATTAACTAAAACTCCTCAATGCTATAAGATATGCTTCCCGCGCGGTGCTTGTTTGCTTCTCTCTATCTTTCTCACTCTCTCTGCCTGACGGAGGGGGTGTGAGCAGAGGGGCTGTTTGCACAGAGGACACGGACGCTCCTCTACAAAATGCCGCTTTATCGCGGTGCTTCTGTATACTTAAAAGTACGTATTTATTTTTGATTCTTTGCTTTTCTTAGCAAGCGCTCACTCTGACATTCTCTGCTCCTGACGCGCTCCTTTATGACGGCGCTCCTTTGAAGATAAGATATGTTTGCTTTCTTTTAATTGTGAGAAAGAACTGTCATCTCTGTCTTGTCATGGAGCACAGTTTAAACGTTTGACTAAAGGGTGTTATTTCATGTCTAGAGGGCTCTAATAATGTTAACAGGGTGGGAGAGTTTATAAGGGCTTAAAATATATAGAAATGACCATACAAACATATTGTAGCGTTCTGTTCTTTATTGTAGAGTTCTGTTCTGCAGTTTGTGTTCTGTGATTTACATCCCTCTCAGTTATTTATTCTGTTGTCCCTGTTATTTCTGATGGACTGTAATAGAGTGGAAGGTAAAGGAGGTTCCGGAGGGATGGGGGGTGGAGCCATTAGGGGAAGCGCTGTGAAAAAGGAGGAGGGGTGTGGGGTGAGGGAGGAGAGGAGGACGTTCTTGTCAGCCTAACTATGAGAGTTTTTGTTTGGATTGCTGTCTGTTCGGCGTGGTTGTGGCCAACAGCAACCATTTTTTTGTTGTGACTAATAAAGAGGGAACTAACCAAGTGACCGTCTCGGATCGTCATTACGTCTGGAAGACGCTACAATATGGTTTCTACTTCGCGGATTTTCACCTATCGCTGTGGGGGTCTGGAACGCAACCCCCGCGATCGAGGAGGGATTACTGTACTTGTATTTATGTATTTCTTTTTTATGAGTTAATTCATTTAATTTGGAATCAAACCCTTGTAACAGAACGCAAGTCAATCAAACAAACGAGACTAACATGGCAAGTGCAATAGTGTGCTTGGAAAGCAAGTTGCGAAACTCGAGATTCAACCCCAAACCCGCACGAGAGCCTTATGACTAGAGAGCCCCTATAAAACTGTCAAGTCAAGTGACAAGGTGGAGGACAGGTACAGTATCTTTACTTAGGACTCCACCTGTGACGTCTCTCAAAGACGTGTACAGATCCACGTGAAGAGCATTTTATTTTTTTGCAGTGTGAGATAAAGCAGAATATGGCTTTCCCACTGAGTATAGAGATTGAATGGGAGTCTTCCAGTAGAGCACCACTCTTGTCTTTTGTCGGGTGTTACTCCACATATTGCTATTACAGCATTAGGAGTTGTAACGGTCAAATGAAATATGGATATGTACCTGTAAGTCTGTACCTTTTCCCATACCTGGTTTTGTGGTATGCCTTTATGTTTAGGGCCGGCCCTTTATACAGAGGGAGGGGAGCACCTGGCTTGGAGGGCCAATAGACTGTACGGGGAGGAGCTATCCGAATGTAAATAGGTGGCGGGAAAAAGGGAAGGGAGGGAGCTAGTAGAGAGAAGGAGGCCATAACAGAAAAAGGCACGAGGGAAAGGATTAACACCTCTTGGATATCGTCAGGTGAACCCGGGTTCATTTCCAAGCAAATTTATTTTTTCTTTCGGGAGGAAGGAATACGGGAGAGGACTTGAAGGGCCAGCACAAGGAACTGTTAATCAGAACGTTTCCCGGAACAAGAGATATGGTCGGCTTCTCATTCACCACTACAGACTGAGCTCAACGCTCCGTACAGATAAGATTTAAAAGACGATAAATCCATTGGTTTTTTGTTGTGTTTCCATTTGTTCAAGTCTTTATTAGTAATGTATGTTTTCAAGTGTTGGTGTTATGATTGGTGTGGTGAAGGAAAGCGCTGCAGCGCGATATTATGTATATAAAGGTTTTTTGTTGTTACAGTGATCCTATATATTGTCTGCCAATAATCATTTTGCTTGATCCTGCTTTCTCTGGTGTATCTCTATAATTGAAGTGGTGAAGTAGGAAAGTAGTGTTGGTCACTCGCGCCCCGGATTATTTGTTTTCTTTTTCTTTTTGCTGCCTCTCAAATAGGGCAGCGTGTATTATAATCGTGCCGGTTCTGAGAGCGGGACAGAGTGATCTGATACAAGTCCATTTAAACTTGTCATTATCTGGCACCGTGTAAGTGTTGCGGATTCTAGTGATGATGACATGGCTGACAGGTTTACCCTTTAGCCAAGATACGTGTGATCGCTGAACGGTTTTTCGTTCAATTAGGCCGTGGCTGCTGGGTCTTGAACTAAATGGCTCGGTGTTCCCTAAAATTTTTAAGCAGTAAGACCCTTTCACCCTGTTTTATATTCTGTCCATGCTGTCGGAAATGTCACCAACACACACATACACCACCAGCGACAGATGTGTTCGGACACGCTGGTGCCAAAGAATTATTGTGAGCAATACAGACAGCCAGGAGATGGCGACATGGAGCAAAACAAAAATGAAAACCGGACTCGGAGCTAAAGGCAACTGAAACGAGAGGACAAAAGGAGAATCAGAAGTTTAAAAATAGAGAGGAGAAAGCAAAACCTGACCGTCGGACCGTCTTGATAAAGAAGCTAATAACGCTAGAACTGAGGTTCAAGGAGTTTCGTCCAGCGAGAGATAATGTGCAATAGGATCGCTGCCACCGTCACGTGTTACATAATTGATGCAATGATCACATTGTGACAGTCCGGGTTGGCTCCACACTGCGACCTCCATAACGTACCCAAGGACGAGCCGGACACTTAATGGCACACACAGTCAGGAGTGGGATGGTGCAGAGTGCTGGGTTGTTTTTATGTACAACAACAAACGATATTCAATCAATAATCCATAAAAGCAGTTTGTCAAGTGGAGGTTATATTCCTCAATATATCCCATACACATGAGGTTCAAAAAAAAAAAAAAGTCCCAGGCACCATTTATACAGTCCATGAGCCACAGTGCCACCTTCTAAAGACTCCGATTACCCCAGACGGGATCGCGGCAGCCGGAGGAGACGTCCACCCTGACATGTCGCGGGGTCTCCCTGCCAGTCCCAATCTCCAGGAAGGATGCCGCTCCTCTGCCTTACGTGGGATCCCCCGCTCCCCAAAAATCACTCAGTAGGTGCAACACCTGTCCCTCCAGAACTTTTAGAGGGGGGTGTCTTCCTGGCCGCCTGCTTCCATACCATTGAAGCACTGTCCCCCTTATTCCAGTTTCTTTCTCTCACTCTTCCCTTAATCTCCATTTACTTCTTTCGCTCGTCTTTTCCCGTTTTCCCTTTACACCGCCATTTGGGTGCAGGTGCCGTCCACCCCCCTTATATGACGTGATGAGAGTGTGTGTGATTGAAACACTTGACTGACCCGCTCGCATTAACACATAAATAAGGCGATCAGCCAAGCACCATAATCAACCTGGGAGCAGCGCGTGCACCCGCACCTATTAGGGCGTTGCACGGTCCCGAGGCTCGCGATTATTTATTTCAAAGAGCGCTTTGCCGTGGACCTCATTTTCTCCTTCTCTCTCTCTAATTAGCAGACAAACGATAATGAGATTGCCCTGCAAGGGACTGGCACCCTGTCTGGAGTTTGCTTCTGCCATGCACGCCCCCTATGGAAGTTTTAAAATTGTATTG
Organism: Polypterus senegalus; assembly: GCF_016835505.1. Classification (NCBI taxonomy): domain Eukaryota; kingdom Metazoa; phylum Chordata; class Cladistia; order Polypteriformes; family Polypteridae; genus Polypterus; species Polypterus senegalus. The sequence goes on along the minus strand of NC_053156.1, from coordinate 21,242,254 downwards.
TTGTACAACAGCGGGTGGTCAAATCCGGTCCTGGTGGGCTACGGCGGCTGCAGGTTTTTCATTCTAACCCCTTTCTTAATCAGTGACCTGTAATTGCTGCTAATTAAAGTTTTGCTTTAATGTTAGTTGAGTTGCATTTTAAAATGCGGACCCCTTGATTTGCTTTTTTTTTTTTCTCTCTCTCTCTCTAATTAGCAGACAAACAATAATGAGATTGCCCTGCAGGGACTGGCACCCTGTCTGGGGTTTGCTCCTGCCATGCACCCTGTGCTAGCTGGGACCGACGCCTGTTAAGGACTAAGCGGGTTAGAAAATGGCTGACTAGTGGCGGACAATAATGAACCAACACAAGAACAGCCAGCTGGTGTCCATCATCCAAGACCTGAACGTCGCTGAGGTGGCATAGTGGCCCTGCTTGGCAGTAAGGAGGCCAGGGTTTGCATCCTAGGTCCTCCCTGTGTGGAGTTTGCATGTTCTTCCCGTGTCTGTGTGGGCTTCCTCCCACAGTCCAAAGGCATGCAGGTCAGGTGGATTGGTGGTCCTAAATTGGTCCAACTGTGTGCTTGGGGTGTGTGTGTTCACCCTGAGCTCTGCAATGGACTGGCACCCTGGCCAGAGTTTGTTCCCCACCTTGTGCCCTGTGCTAGCACCATAATCAACCCGAGAGCAGCGCGTACACCCCAGGCTCGCGACTATTTATTTCAAAGAGCGCTTTGCCGTGGACCTCATCTCAGACATTTTGACTTAGGAACCAGGATAAAATGAAACGTTGCCATATCGCATCAGAATGATTTTAAAAATCTATCAATGCCAAAATATACATGTGAGATGTATGTGATCCCAACAACCCCTACAACTGCGGTGTGCACCGACAATCTGTTAAAGCACGCAGGGATCGGTTGTCCACCGCCGGTGCAACTGCAAGTTCGCAGGCTCCCCGCGTAAACTACATTTCAAAGCGGCCACTGGCCTGGCCTTGCGCTCACTTTCTGTCGCCTCGCTTGTCCTTTTGATGTGAGGAGGGAGCGCATGCGCGATGACGTCATCGTCACCGCTTGTACGCGGCGTGTGTTTGAGTGACAGCTGCCGTTTGAATACATGCTTTGAGAGCGTCCCTGTCTTTCACAACATTAAAGCTCAACCTGGACTCGCCTCCTTCGTCTCTTGTGCAAATCTGTGACCCACACTTCACAACGCATCTAAAATGTGCTGAACACATTTTCCCCGATTTTTAGACGTTACGGGTATTGCGGGCAACAGTTAGACCCTTCTCGATTTTTAGATAGTTTAGAACATGGCTTTACCACTGGGTTGGATGGGGGGGGGTGGCAGTAATTGTGATTCTTGCAGTCTTTGTGGAAGTCGTGTGGTCGAGGATATTGATTTATTTTTTACTTCAAAGCGCACGCTTTCTTTATAGGCAGTAGTGTTTTGGTGTGTAGATTTGCGATTTGGCCACTGGAGGGCGCCTTGTCCCAAAGAAAGCAGCAGCCGCTCAGCCTTCATTCCACGTGAAGGCCGTTTGAGGGCTCCGTTCCTCCTCCCAGTCCGCTCCCTTTCGCAACAAGCTGCTGCTTTCAAAGTTTGGAAGGTCGACCTTTAATTTATGCCAAACACTGGAACGTTACACCGTGAATGGGGGGATGATATGATAGCCGACGACTTCAGTTTTCAAGTTTGTTTATTTTCGAGGAGCATCTTCTCGGTTCGCAAGTGAGCTGTCATTTTCCGGCTACGTGTCCCCAACCCCCCATGCTCCGGTTTGCGCTGGCGACAGACTGACTGGGTTACCCTGCGCCTAATTTTAGACCTCCAGACTCCTTGCTACAATGTGTGCTTCTGTGTCTCTCGGTCACTAGGCTATGGCTGGCAGCGCGCCCAGACGCCGACATGGCATCATCTGCACAGTGTCACGCAAGAAGGATGTCGTAAACTTTACTGCCCCGTTTGAAGGGGCACACGAACACATCGGGCAGTGCTACTGTACCGTATGTTGTAACCCTCCTTGTTTTATGCAGACTCTCGCCGGAAAGGGCGCTCCATACAACGGACTCATTCCTTTACCACGGAAGCTCTGAATCCTACAATGGAAAAAAAAAAAAGGATAACCCTTTGAAAATATCTCGTACACACGGGATACATTTATGTACCTGCGAGATGTTTTACATATTCCCATCTAAAAAGAAAATTTAAATTGATGAGTAAAATTAACCCGCATTTTTCTGTTTGGCGTGCGTAGTGTTGAGTGATGGGAATCTTCTGAGGCTGCGCACACGTCCTCAGGACTATGTAAAAGTCGAGGGGGTCCGAGATCTTAGGATCCCATATTTAACTTTGTGTTTGGAAAACCTTGAACCTCATCCCCAAAAAAAAAAAACAAGGCTATCATTTTAGTTTGGATGTTAGATCTTTTGGAACCAACGGTTTCACATTTGGAGTTTAATTCACAATCCTTAGGATTAAAAAAAAGAGTGTCTTCCCAATGGGTGGCGCTGCTGCCTCTCAGTTAGGAGACCCGGGTTCGCTTCCCGGGTCCTCCCTGCGTGGAGTTTGCATGTTCTCCCCGTGTCTGCGGGGGTTTCCTCCCACCGTCCAAAGACATGCAGGTTAGGTTAGGTAGATTGGCGATTCTAAATTGGCCCTGGTGTGTGCTTGGTGTGTTTGTGTGTGCCCTGCGGTGGGTTGGCACCCTGCCCAGTATTGGTTCCTGCCCTGTGTTCGGATTCAGCAGGTTGGTAAATGGATGGATGGATGGATGTTTTCCCAATGCAGAGGTTTATATAGCGCACATTCCAACTATTCACTAATATGGAAGCTTTTATCCAACATCTTTTGACGATTGTTTTTTTTCCAAGGGTCTTAGTAAACCCAGGAATTGAAGGGTTATCCCCTAAGACTTCAGGGACTTTCAAAACTTGACTTGTTGTTTTTCTTTAGAAGAATTAAGTGGAGAGGACTGGCGAGCTTTGGTGTGCTGAATGGCCTCTTCTCGTCCAGATGGCTCTCGTGTTCTTTCACGTTTGCGGTCCAGAGCTTCCGTGCTTTACCTCGTGACTTGTGTAAAGAAAAACCAAGAGGTGCTCTCCCTTCGACTTTCTCGTATACTCGGATATGGCGATGAATATTTAAGGAGTAAACCGCAAGACATTGACTATAAAGTTATGAACAATCAACAACAAATCAAATTAATAATACATTGAACAATTATTGTAAAAGTAAAGTTGAATAAATCGGACTCTGCAGATGCATCAATAAAAGGTAAAGTACCACTTCCGGTTAACGGAAATAGCCCAAAAGGTATCCACGTTTTGTACATAATACTTGTATACAGAATTTGGTTGACCAAAGTGTTAGCGTACTCAAGTCATCGTATATATTAATAGATATAGGAATATGTAGATTTTGCTACATTATATTATATATATAGGCCTATATATTATCTATACTAATAAAAGGCAAAGCCCTCACTCACTCACTCACTCACTCACTCATCACTAATTCTCCAACTTCCCATGTAGGTAGAAGGCTGAAATTTGGCAGGCTCATTCCTTACAGCTTACTTACAAAAGTTGGGCAGGTTTCATTTCGAAATTCTACGCCTAATGGTCATAACTGGAAGGTATTTTTCTCCATTAACTGTAATGGAGTTGAGCTGGAATGACGTGGGGGGAGTTTGTGTGACATCATCCGCCTCCCGTAATCCGTGAACTGACTGTCAGCGCGTGTGTAGAAAACCAGGAAGACCTCCAAAAAGCGCTTAAGAAAACATGCATTATATAATTGAGAAGGCAGCGAAAAACAATAAGAAGCGAGCGAGTGGCATATACTACCATATTCATGAGTGCTGCTACCTCGGAAAGAAAGCACGGTGTAAACCTAAACTTTAAATTAAGTTCATAGACAGGCTACCGCTGGCGTTTCACATGCCCACAGGTAATGCGGGATACAAGTTTAATGAGAGGGCGCGGGATATAAGCGAGTTTTGATCACTTTGTAACTAAGTTAAAATTGTAGGTGAAGGGGTGTGCTTATGCAAATTCGAGAGACTGTGTTTGTGGGGGATTGACAGTTAAAGGCGGGTGGGGGAGTCACGTCATCATCTCCCCTCCCACCTCATTTCGCTCTGAGCTGAGCTCAGTTAACGCTGTCTTCGAAGCAACCGTCAGACTGCCACCAAATACTCACAGAAAAATCCACAAGTTAATACACGCTGTCTCTAGAGTTTCTCCACACTGAATCCTCCAGGCACTACTTACAAAAGGTCACATTGACAATCGTGTTACGTTATTTTTAAAATCTTTCCTTTTCTTAGCACAAGCACAGCTGAGAAGCTTCGATGCATGTGCTCCATAACGCGTTAAAAATAATGCATTTAATCACACTTTGCATTACAAGCAAAGGGAGCTTTTGTCAATGCATGATTTCCTGGTACACGATTACATTGATCAAGCATCCGATTCATTTTACCCTCGCACCACCTTAGTTTGAGAAGAAGTATGAAAAATATGAGGTTAACACAGAAAAACATCACCAATTCAAGCTTTATGAATAATCGATTAAGCCATCAATAATTGTTTTGGTAAAGCCATCCTCCTTCCATTTTATAATTTTTCCGCCACTAGCCATGATTAAATGAGCGGTAAAAAAGTAAGAGCAAAGCGAGGGTGACTTATTTAGGCAGGCATATATATGACAGCAACACTCATGACAATGTCAATCATGTTACGTTATTATTAAAATGTTTCCTTTTCTTTTTCATTACTTCTTTAACACACTACTTCTCCGCTGCGAGGCGGGTATTTTGATATATATATATATATATATATATATATATGAATGACCTCCAAAGAGCGCTGAGACTTTTGATATCATGAGCGTGTCTGCAAAACTGGGTCTCCTGCCCAGCAAAGTCGAGCAGCCAGCGCGTGCATAGCTGTGCCGGCCTTTGAGACGCTGACTGCGCTTCTGCCTTAAGTCAAAGTGAGCACTTTTAATTTTTTTCATCCTCCCCCTGCGCTATAGCCCAGACAAGTGCAAACACGGGACCCCTTTTCTACACCACGGCAAAATAATATTAAGGCGATTCACACTTTCTTTTGCACGTATACGATTATGAGGTCCTCACTTCGGATTATGAAAACACGCACACGAGTGGAGGACTGACAGTGCCATCACAGCCGATTAATGGCCGGGACGTCTCACCAGTCTACACAAGACCCACGCGACTGTCCCAAAAGGCGATCATAGCGTCAGCGAACACATCTCTCTATACTATATAAAAGAAAAGGCAACTTTCCTTTCTTTACACCTTTTTCCTTTTATCCCAAACCAAAGCCTTTCTCTCTTAACACTGCAGAGGACACAAAACTAATTTTCTTTAATTGCCGGTAAGGCACATTACCAGAGGCACAAATTTGACGTTCACATAGAAAATGTAATTTCTATACCACAGCCGTCGTGTAGCGCCTTTCAAAAGGGATCAACTACCGAGAGATGATCCATATACATTTTAGCTGCTGTTAGTTACTTACCTGTTGTGTTACACAGTCTTTAAAATGTAGTTTACCATAACCACTCCAGTAGTGCTCAATGTACCTGTACTTCTTAAAACGTTAATGTTTTACTGTTTAATAACTTATAGACTATATTTTATTATTTCTCACTTGCACTCAGTGACCAAAGCTATACACACACATATAGACACATACAAACATACACACAAGTATATGTATGTATGTATGTATGTATGTATGTGTGTATATATATATATATATATATGTGTGTGTGTGTGTGTGTGTATATGTAGATATGTATATAGATATGTAGATATGAAGATATGTATGTGTATATATATATGTGTGTGTGTGTGTGTGTGTGTGTGTGTGTGTGTATATATATATGACAGCAGCAATCCAAGCTTTGAGAAAACAGTAAAAAGGAGGCGTGTCAGGCGTCGTGGTACATTTGCTGATGCAGCTACCGAAAACAACTTTGTGACACTGCCGCCAAATACACAAAACAATTACTTTGACAATCATGTTACATTATTTTTAAAATGTTTCCTTTTCTTTTTCATAACTTCTTTAACACACTACTTCTCCGCTGCGAAGTGCGGGTATTCTGCTAGTCTTCTTATATAATATGCTACCGTGGCTGTTCGTTGGTCTGTCCAGGATTTTAAATCACCTGTAGCTCGCAAACTGTTTCACCTATTGACTTGAAATTTGGTACACATATACTACGTGACGTCTACTATCCGCTTTCGGGGTGATGATTGATTTCCAAGATCATTCCTCTTTTTATTTTTATTTTATTGTAGAATCGACTCTCGGTAGCGCGCAGCAGGGCGGCCGTGCGGCGCATGCGTATGGGCGCCGTTCTCATTCCCTACCACCTTCGCTAATCATTCTTGAGGCAGGTTGAAGGGCACTTAAGTGAAAAATTAAAGAAAACGTACTAAGTAATGGCAACACAAACTAAATTTAATAAATTTTAACGCAAATGCCGACGAGAAGAGAAGCTGCGGGCCGCAAGGGTGCAGAAAAGAAGAGCTGCTTAGGAAGCAGCAAGCACATCAACCTCTGAGCAAACAAATGATAGACAGAGGAAGAGGAGGAAAACGTGTAAAAAGTGTATTCACTTCGCGTTATCGTGCAGCACGCCATTATTGGTGTACAGTATATTTAATACACTACCTTGGCTGTTCGTTTGCCTGTCCAGGATTTTAAATCACTTGTAGCTCTGAAATGTGGTACACATATATTACGTGATGTCTACTATCCGCTGCCTGGGTGATGATTGATTTCCAAGATCATTCCTCTTTTTATTTTTATTTTATTGTAGAATCGACTCTCGGCAGCGCGCAGTATTGGGCGGCCGTCTGGCGCTATGCGTACTGTCGCGCCGTTCTCATTCCCTACCACCTTCGCCGTCTCTTCCCCTACCTCTTCATATCTTAAATCATTCTTGATGCAGATTAAGGACTTAAGTGCCAGCTTAAGTGAAAATTTAAAGAAAACGTACTAAGTAATTGCAACACAATCACTGCCTTGATCAGTTTTAACGTGAAAAGATGCCGACGGAAGAGAAGAAGTGGGGCACTATAGGGTGGAGAAATGAAGAGCTGCTCAGGAAGCGCATCAACCTCTGAGCAAACGAATACTCAACGTACAGAGAAAGAGGATGAAAACTAGGAATGGTCAAATCAAATGTATTCGTGCAGTGCGCCGTTACTGGTATACAAATATATATACACACAGAGAGACAGACATAAATCCAAAAATGGTATTTTCGGACTCATTAAAATCTCGACATCGAATCTTTGGAGGATTCCAATACTTTGCTGATACTTCGTACACGAGAAAGTAAAAAGCAGATCGTGGTGCTTTTGCATTCCTGGAGACCCTCTGAGTAATGTGTAGACGCAGCAATTAAGAAGCTGCCTTGCGATGGCCAGGCACCAGTCTGTGACTCCTGTGACCTCCTGTCTGAGGCGGAGGAGGCTGAAGAATAATAAGGGAGCGGGCGGCGCGCTGAACAGGCAGACGGACAGACAGACGGACCTCCTCGGTGCACGCGCCCGCTCTGCGCGCCGCACACTTCATTTTTTTTTTTTTGGTCAAATGAGCAGATTCCGGCTTATTTTCAGCTCTCTGGGAAACTGGTGCCCCCTGGCTCAGAGGTGACTCGCCCGGCGGAGCTGCGCTCATTTCCTTTCTCTTACAGATTTTATAAACTGCAAAGGCGTCTCCCGGCTCACCCACCCTGTTTCTGAACAATTCTCGTCAGGCAGCCAACAAAATCGAACTAGCGACTCGCTGCGTTTCTCACGCTTGCTGACTGGCTTTGGTTGGTATGGGATTATTATCATTATCATCATTATTATTATTATTATTATTTATTAAAGCAATGAGCCTCATTTTATTTTTAGGCTCGGTTTTGAAAAGCAGACATAGCTAACACACAAACCCCTCCACACACAAACCCCCCACTCCCCCCGACCCGACACACGATCCTCTTTCGGTCTCACTGACAACGCCAGGTGTGTAAATGGCAGCATCCCAAAATACCACTTTCTGTTGTGACCTTTTGTCCTGGCGCTGACAAGTTTGATTTTTGGCCCCGTGCCCTTTCACTTTTCATCTGTAGCGCCTGCAGAAAGTACTCACCCTTTAATCCCCCCTCCCGACACCCTGCCTGGCCTGCCGCCCCCTTTGGAAGTTTTAAAATTGTATTGTTGTACAACAGCGGGTGGTCAAATCCGGTCCTGGTGGGCTACGGCGGCTGCAGGTTTTTTCATTCTAACCCCTTTCTTAATCGGTGACCTGTAATTGCTGCTAATTAAAGTTTTGTTTAATGTTAGTTGAGTTGCATTTTAAAATGCGGACCCCTTGATTTGCTTTTTTCTCTCTCTCTCTCTCTCTCTCTCTCTCTCTCTCTCTCTCTCTAATTAGCAGACAAACAATAATGAGACTGCCCTGCGAGGGACTGGCACCCTGTCTGGGGTTTGCTCCTGCCATGCACCCTGTTCTAGCTGGGACTGACGTCTGTTAAGGACTCAGCAGGTTAGAAAATGTCTGACTGGTGGTGGACAATAATGAACCAACACAAGAACAGCCAGCTGGTGTCCATCATCCAAGATCTGAACATCGCTGAGGTGGCATAGTGGCACTGTTTGGCAGTAAGGAAGCCAGGGTTTGCATCCCGGGTCCTCCCTGTGTGGAGTTTGCATGTTCTCCCCGTGTCTGTGTGGGTTTCCTCCCACAGTCCAAAGGCAGGCAGGTCAGGTGGATTGGTGGTCCTAAATTGGTCCAACTGTGTGCTTGGGGTGTGTGTGTTCACCCTGAGCTCTGCAATGGACTGGCACCCTGGCCAGAGTTTGTTCCCCACCTTGTGCCCTATGCTAGCTGGGATAGGCTCCAGAAGACCCCCGTGATTCTGTCCAGGACAAAGCGGGTTAGAAAATGGCTAGCCGACTGACTGTCACACAAGTGACACAATGTAAAGGCTGGTCTGATTGTAATTCCACGCCAAGTCGAGGGTTGGCGCTGTTGCTCAATGCTTCTCCTCCTTTCTCTCCTACAGTGACGGCCCTTTTCTGGCTCACAGGTCCCTTGGCTCCACCCTCTTTCCTGTTTGGCTTCAAGGGGCGGAGTTACCAGCATCTTTCTGTCAGTCTTCATTTGACTTGACTCCTGTCTGGAAAGCCCATCAGGTCACTCCATCAGTGGCATGAGGTTCGCCTTCAACTCTTTATCTTCTCTTAGCTCCTGTTCTATAACCTGAAGAAAGGGGGTCCACAAAACATTTTGACGCTGGTCTTAGATTATAAAAAGGAAATTGGCAGTTTTGCTGTGGCAGAACGAGAGCAGCAACAAGCCATGGAGTTAAATGATGGGTTACTGTACATACAGTCAGGTCCAGAAGAATTTGGATGGTGACACAATTGTCATAATCTTAACTCTATATGTCACCACAACAGATTGAAATTAAAGCAATCGTCACGTGATTGAAGTGTAGACTTACAGCTTTAATTCAACGGGTTTAACAGAAATATTATAGGAGCCGTTTCGGGGTGGCTGCCATCTTTATACAGGGTCCCCCCATTTTCAGGGGCTCAGAAGTATTTGGATATTTGACTGAGCAGCTGTCCCATAGCCAGGTGGGCACAGGACCCTCATTATTTCATTAACTATTAAGCGGGTGGAAGGGCTGCAGTTGATTCCAAGTGTGCAATTTGCATGTGGAAGATGTCGGTGTGAACTCTCAATCTGAGGTCCATGCAAATAAAAAGCAGAACATCAGTGGGCCGAGGAAACAAAAGCAAACCCTTTACAGCACGGGTTCTTAACCTGGGGTCCGTGGATGGGTTTCGGGGGGGTCCGTGAGGGTCAGATAAAGATGAACATATTTATATTCACTCGACAGCCCGGTACCGTTGATTTTTTTTTTTCTCACGTGATTTTCCTCGCATGTTACGTCTCTTGCCGTTTTATTTTTTTTAAATTCTTTTTCTAACAAGTATTTATCTCATCTAAACCTAATGTGTGAATTACATACTTGTGAGAAAAATGTTAGCCAGTCAGTCCGTCATTACCCAACCCGCTATAGGGGTCTGCTGGAGCCAATCCCAGTCAGCGCAGGGCACAAGTCAGGAACACACCCCGGGCAGGGCGCCAGCCCATTGCAGGGCACACACACACACACACACACCAGGGACAATTTAGAATCGCCAAAGCACCTAACTTGCATGTCTTTGGACGGTGGGAGGAAACCCACGCAGACACGGGGAGAACATGCAAACTCCATACTGGGAGGACCTGGGAAACGAACCTGGGGCTCCTAACTGTGAAGCAGCAGTGCTGCCTACTGTGCCACCAGAGAAAAATGCCACGTGAGAAAAATAACTGAGGAAAATCGCACGAGAAACATCAAGCAAGAAAATTAGCGATCACCATGCAGCACACACCCCCAATAAATCAACGGGAAATGAAAGAAAACGCCCCCCGCCACTGCGTACCGTGCCACCCGCTAGGCATCTCTTGACTTGCATTTGGCCCATTATTTGCCATTTAGATGCAGGTCCTCATTCTCTGCACAACTGCCATCTTGTGCCACTCCATAAGAGCCAGTGCCCATTCTTGTATTCCATGGCTGATCATGGCTTGCTTATCTTCTCATATACTGGTGAGGATTAATTGACCACAATTTCCTTCAAGTGTGGTTGGCTGCAAAGTGATGTGTGTGCATCAGGGAGCAGTAGGCAGGGAAAAGCACGTGCAAGTGTGTGTGTGTGTTTATGTGAATATTCCTGGGGAAGGGGCTCCATAGCTTTCATCAGATTCTTAAAGATCTCTGTGACTCAGAAGGATAAGAATCACTGCTCTAGAAAGACCAGGAGCCTCATGGATAAATGGTGCGTACTCCCATTTCCACGCTCACATCGCGATGTTTAAAACCTAAACTTGGTGTAAAGCCACGCACATTTTCACGGTAGCTCCAACCCTGGCATACGCAAGTTCTGCGCTCGGTTTTGCAAACTGGCGACACACAGCGTCAAAGCAGTGCTACTGTGCCCGTGTGGTTTATCTTTCTTTTTTAGATCCACATCTCTGACGCGGCTTTATAAATACACTGAAATTAACTGCATACTGTTAGTTTAATGCATCTGATTGTAATTAATCTGTAACAATATAATGGTCCACAGAATGGTCAAACTATTCTAAATACCAGAGCTGCTTTAGCCTTGTTACTCTCACTGCACCTTCTTCTTTCAGCTACTCCCGTTAGGTTTGCCACAGCAGATCATCTTTATCCATATTACTCTCACTGCACCACTCAGAGTATTTATATCACTGTATCTGAGTTTTAATCACAGCTCTACAGCAGCTGATCGTAAAGAGAATTATCGGTATGCAGCATCAAGCACACGCTGCCTCAGCCATGCGCACAGTCTATTTGAACTGCCCTCATACGACAAACGCTTCAGAGCCTTTCCTGTACGGACCTCACGGTTCACAAACAGTTTCATCCCAAGAACTCTAAACACATCAAGTGCTCCTTGTAGAACTGTCTGTACTTATAAGTACAATCACCTCACTGTAAACTTGAGATACAGTTATAATATCACACAACCTGAGCCACTTTACAAAGCACGAATTAACATACGATGACAAAATTTTTAAGATGAAATGCAGCAAAATATGTTTGTTAAATTATACAGATAAAACTTTAACTTCATTTAAATAATCTATATTGTTAATAATTAAACATGTGAGGACACGGTGCCGCAGGGCTAGCGAGGAGCTGGCGCCCCCATTATTTCTGCCTCGCGTTGTATTCTTGCTTGTGCTGGCACGATACTGGAAGGATAGACAGAATAATTAAACGACTATGAAGATATTTCAGTGTTCTTTAAAAGTTTTGAAGAATCAGCGTTCTCAGCTTACAGATGGCTTAACGTCTATTACAGAGCTGATTGTGTGGCGATTGGTTACTTGGAGAAAGAAAAGGAAGGACAGGAATTGGAGGTTAGTACGTTTGAAAGAGACAGGACTGCTGCAATAAAGTATTTCATCGAAGGCAGCGCACGGCGCAGCAAGCATCTTATGTGAGACATGAACAATCACTGCGCCATCGTGTTCCCATGTTTAATAACGTGCTTTAACTCCTATCATCATGAAAATGACATCACGTATACATCTCGGTATTTTAGTTATTCAGAGAGCTGTAATATCACGAATGTAATGGACTCTGTGTGTCCAGTTGGAGGAAGAGAGCCGGTTTAAAAAGCAAGTAGTGATTCACACACAGAGCACATAGAAGATCAAATACAAAACAAAGCATTTAACGTGCTACTTTAGTTATGATGGGATTTGAGAAACTAGTTAATTAAACGATTTTAAGATTAACTTTATGACGTTCTACTTTAATGACAAAATAAACTACGTGATTAAAGTGGAAATTTAGAGATTAAAGTTGACATTTCATGCTTTTTTCCCACCGTGTGCCTATTTTTTTTTTTTTTTTGTTCTCTGTACCCTAATAAGCTTTCATATGACACACAGAAGGTGGGCTACGACTCACCTTTTCACGGCGACTTTGATATGTGACTTCTTTTTTATTTTCGGCACTGTGCGACTTTGTGAACGTGAGCTTTCAAGTTTCTCCAACACGCTATGTCACTCGATCAACTTCATTTTGTTGATTATATCACGGTTTATTTGAACAAAAAGTATGTTTTCCTTTACCTCCACTTGGTATTCGCTTAAAATTCTTATATTTTCCCCCGTGCTTTTCCTATTGTCTTTTTACAGATGGCTGAGCTTAAGGGCGATCTATATTGATTTGCATATTCAAAGAGGCGTAATTCTGGGAGGAGACGGGGCGGGACAGCAGGCGTGTGCACGTGCGTTACTTTTCACACTGACCGGGATTTATGGAGCGGAAGAACGTGGAAGTTGGCGTTTGCACAGATGTATGCATCTGGATTTTTTTTGTGCATACGCACATTTCCGTTTTTGTCCATACGCCATGTTAAAGTGTGAATTCTATGCATGGTGTTATGCATGAGACCCCTGCAGTAGTTAAATCAACTGTTCGGTAACATTCTTAAAGAGACAAAAACACATATAAAGGGTTTGGGGCACCCGTGGGCAAACCCTGTATATTTATAAGTTGGCACAAAAAAAAAAAAAGAAAAAGTGTGTTAAGTGCACAGAGACTAGTCTTGGAGAAACCACCATTCACGTCTGAGCCAAGATGGTGGTGGTTCCGGTTAAGATGAATTCTGTGAGGAAGAGGCTGGCACAGATGAACCAGGTTCCGGAAGTTATGTCATGGGAGTTGGCACCATAGACATATATAGATAGACGCCGCATTCACTGTGATGTCCAGTCGACACGATACGTCAGCCCGTCCGCCATATTGCGAGTGGCAAAAGTGCCATTTAAACTAATACAGGTAGACGTGGAAACCGGACTTTCTGATGAAAAAACAATAACTTTAAAACAGTATCATTTACATATAAGATTTTGGCGAATCGTTTAAATGCAATTAATTACATCCATTTATACACTAATATTAATATTATTATTAAATAATTCCTCCCATATAAGTAACATTTCCCGGACTGCCTTCTTCCATCTCCGAAACATTTCTAGACTTCGTCCTGTTCTTACGCCACACAGTACTGAAGTATTGGTTAATGCCCGAGTCACCTCACGTATAGATTACCATCCATCCATTTTCCAACCCGTTGAATCCGAACACAGGGTCACGGGGGTCTGCTGGAGTCAATCCCAGGGCTTACAACTTCTTCCAGATTCTGCCGCCAGGATAATAACCTGCTGTTCTAAATGCACTCAACATATCTCGCCGACTCTCTCTCAACTTCACTGGCTCCCTGTTCACTACTGAATACAATACACAATACCGCTCTTAACATTGAAATCTCTCCACACCTCACTGATCTCCTCCAGACTCCACTCTTCTCGCTCACTCAGATCCTCATCTGCAGCTCGACTTTCTGTACCACACATCAGACTCGGTGCTATGGGAGCTCGAGCGTCTCTCATTGTGCTCCTCAACTCAGGAATTCTCTTCCCTCTCACATCGTCAACTCGATTCAATAACACATTTTAAAACTGCCTTCAAAACTTATCTTTTCAAACTGGAATACCGATTGTGAACTTTGCACTGTTACTGCCAGTTATCTTTGTTTGTTTGCTAATTATTGCTTTTTGATTTATCATTCTCTTATTTTAATTTTGCTAATGTTGTTTAATTTTATTGTAAGGTGACCGTGAGTGCTAAGATTTTCTAATGGCCAAATATATCCAAAACAATTGTTCAGCCTTACCTATGAAATGTAATCCCCCTGGATCTGGTTTGGAGCGTACAGCGCTTTGTACAATCAATCCCAAGCAGCACATTATTCATGACTTCACTCCACAGCAGTGCCACTCGCAATATGGCGGCGACGTTGACGTACGATGCTGCTGGTCATGTGGCGTCTTGTTATTCTATGTCTGTGGTCGGCACGTCAATCATTCTGTCTGCAGACGGGGGGGAAAAAAAGGAGAAGAGATAACCGTTAGTGGTCAGCGCCCTCGGCTGGCCCAGGGTGGTATTGTTGTTATCGAAGCCCTTCAGTTGTTCCCCAAATGCACGCGTGTGACAAAGAGAAGGAACACACTAGTGAACTTAGTAACATCAGAAGGCCTGGACAACCATGGAAGACAACTGTGCTGAATGATCACAGAATTCTTTCCTTAGTGAAGAAAAACCAATTCATGACATTTAGCCAAACCAAGACCACTCTCTGGGAGGTGGGCTTATCATTGCTAAAGTCTACAAGACTTCACGAAAGTAAATACAGAGGGTTTACCACAAGGTGCAAACCACTGGTAATCCTCAAGCACAGGAATGACAGATTAGAGTTGGCCAGAAAACATTTTTAAAAGCCTGTCCAGTTCTGGAACAGTTTTCTTTGGACAAAGGAAACTGAAATCAATAAATCAATATATAACCGAAGGTTGGAAAGAGAAGAGAGGAAAAGAAACGGAGTATCACATCATCTGTAAAACATGGTGGAGGAAGTGTTATGGCATGGGTATGCGTGACTGCCAGTGGAAGTGGGTCCCTGAGTGACAATATGACTGCTAGTAGAAGTAGCAGGATGAATTCTGAAGTGTACAGGGCTATACTGTCTACTCAGATTCAGAATAATGCTGCAAAACAGATAGGACGGCGGCTTCACGGTACAGATGGACTACAAGGCAAAACATATTGCAGCAGCAAACCAAGGGCTTTTGTTCTTGAATTACTAAATCGATCAACTGACCTCAACCCAACTGGACATGCATTTCACCTGCTGAAGATAAAACTGAAGGCGAAAAGTCGAATAAATAAGAAGCACCTGAAGACAGCAGCAGTGAAGGCCTGGTAGATAGATAGATACTTTATTAATCCCAAGGGGAAATTCACATAATCCAGCAGCAGTATACTGATACAAAGAAACAATATTAAATTAAATAGTAATAAAAATGAAAAAAATTAAAATAAAATTAATGTTCGCATTTACTCCCCCGGGTGGAATTGAAGAGTCGCATTGTGTGGGGGAGGAACGATCTCCCCAGTCTGGTAAAGCATCACTAGGGTGGAATCCCAGCACATGGAGATTACCATGGGTTCCAGACTTCAGGCAGTCATTGATTGCAAAGGACTTTCATCCAAGTATTGACAGTGATTGTTATATTTATGATTGTTAGTTTATCCAAAAAAAACTGTTGAGCCCCTCAAATTTGGGGGAACCCTGTTTAGAAATGTCCCCTTTTCTAAAGGGCTCACACAATATTTTTGTTAAAGCTGAACGCCAACTCTTCAATCACATCTTGATTTGCTTCATTTCAAATTCAAACAATTATGACGATTGTGTCACCGTCTAAATACTTGTGGTGTGGACCTCCTGACTGTAACTTCTGATTAAGAAATCGGTGGGAGTTCACAGCTCATCGTCAGCTTGGCTCACTCCACATCTCATTTCTGGTTGGCTGCCATTAAAGAAAAAGAAGAAGCAAAGAGACACGGCGATTAAAATGAAGAGAAGTCAATTAGCCGTCGTAATGGGTCACTTAATATTAAGAGAGTGCGTTCATTTGACATTTTATTGACACTGCACAGCAAAAGTGGGGAAAATTATATGTGGCAAAAAAGAAACGCAATCCAGCGTGCTGACAACAACGCCGCGCGTCTGTCCCGCGTGCACGTCACGGTTATCGAGTCGGAATTAAAATGTGGAGGAGCGACTGATCCGCACTACGGCGCACTTTCTTAAAGTCTGTTTTAACACGCAATACAAAAGCAGATTTTTTTTTGTTTTCCTTCTTTATTCCCGTGCACAGATCGCGCGTCATACCCGTATATAGGCTACTCGCGTTTAACTTTTCCCGCAGATAAGTCAGGAGTTGATTTTAACGTATAATTTCCGCTATTTTATAATGTCGGTCGTATAAGTCGAATGCTGCAAACTCACGCTATTGGTCCAAGAGATGATACTATGCTAACGCCCGCCCACCTGAGAGAGTCACCACGTGCACACGGCCTTTATTTCTATGTATTGTATCTACGTGACCACACGGTAATACCTGAACTATTCCGAAGGGACGTTTGCACTGATTTGTGTTTTTTGTATCTCACATCCTCATACACCGTTATCCAAAGAGCATCCGTTATATACAATTCAGAAGAAAATATGAAGTTGATTTTAAATTAAAAGTCGTTGCGCTGCTGCAACAAAATTCGATGTGTTTGAGAAACCGGTGCGAGATTGGAGGAGGCATGAAGATGAAAATGAAAATTAAGTGTCGTATTTTTGAACGAGCGTATAAGTCGGGGTCTGATTTTTATGATCGATTTTTCGGGTTTCAATTAAAAGCAAAGCAGACGTGTCGCGTTTTGCTCAGCGGCTGCTCCAAGATGTACAGCATTTCGTTTAATCAACGCAGCCAATGCTGAATGTGATCAACTGACCAATCAGAATCAAGAGATGAGTCAAGGCGGGGCGGCGTCGGTCCAATCGCAGGTGAGCTCAGCCCGCGCTTTTAAGATTTAATTACTCACAGACATTAGGAGGCACTTGGGCGCTTTTTCTTTACCGTAGTGAAGATTCTCCTGTCATCAATACTGGAGGTCTTCCTTGGCCTAGCGGTCCGCCCACCAGTGTGTTTCTGCTTCATGATATTCCATTCAGTTGATTTCGATCATCTTAAGGTTTTAATGATGTCTCCAATTATGTTATTTTTGATTTACAGCCTCATGATGGCTTCTTTGACTTTCATTGGCACAGCTCTGGTCCGCATGTTGATCAATGGCAACTCCAAACACCAAAGGGTAGAAGCAAACTGAAGTATCTGATGAAGCCATGAAACCCACGTGAGCGATCACACACACCTGTGACACCAATTGTCATAAACATTATGATGCCCTAAAATGGTGGGGGTGCGTGTAGAAAGAGTGTTATGTGAATGAAATCCTCTTCAATGAAAGTCTGCAGTGTGTGTAGCAAAGTGTAAAATGTTATCTATAATTTTATTTATTTTTTTTGTTATGAACTTCCCCAAAAGTGTTGATCCCTGTAAATAGTTTATAGAATACCAACAATATAATCGGTTGTAGCACGAGCGTTAATTAGCGCCACACCTCACAACCTCCATGCACCGCGTTTTTGGCTCTAACGCTAGAAGCGCGGTGGACGCTGTAGGGGTAGGTTGTGGTTTCAGTCTCTTTCCCGATATTTTTTTATTTGTTTTCATTTACTTTGTGTTATATTAAATCGATTATAAATTATTATCATTTAATAGGCAGAGGGAAGAAGACGTGTATGTGACGCTCTATTTCTTTCCTTTTGTTTTGCAAAGGTATGCTATATAAATATATATTTTTTTCTTTTCATTTGTTAAGAATCCATCCATCCATCCATCCATTTTCTAACCCGCTGAATCTGAATACAGGGTCACGGGGGTCTGCTGGAGCCAATCCCAGCCAACACAGGGCACAAGGCAGGAACCAATCCTGGGCAGGGTGCCAACCCACCGCAGGACACACACAAACACACCCACACACCAAGCACAATTTAGAATCGCCAATCCACCTAACCTGCATGTCTTTGGATCGTGGGAGGAAACCCACGCAGACACGGGGAGAACATGCAAACTCCGCATAGGGAGGACCCGGGAAGCGAACCCTGGTCCCCTAACTGCGAGGCAGCAGCGCTACCACGGTCTGCGCCACCGTGCCGTGTTAAGAATATATAATTATAAAATTAGGATTTCTTTTTTTGTATAAAGCTATGTGTATTGTAAATAGTTTTCTTTGGAAAATTGGAGTCATTTTTTTGTAAATAGTTTTATATGTAATGTGTTTGTATAAATAACGCGAGGAGTGCGGTGGACGCTGTAGGGGCAGAGGGAAGAAGACGTGTATGTGACGCTCTGTCTATTTCTTTCCTTTTATTTTGCACAGATTTACTGGAAGAGGAAAATAAAAGCTTGTGTTCTAACCCAACGTGCCTACGTGACAATCATTTACACAACACAGGAAAAAGCAGATTGCAGTCGGTTACATGTGCACTTTAATCACAATGTCTGAACTGTCTGATTTGTCACTTTAAAGTGAGGAGCAGAGGGGGGGACATCAATGCCCCAAACATTATGGCAGGCTCTGTATGTGAAAGGGATATTCCAGGAGTGAAGTGATGCGACACTAAGGGTGGCTTCTCAAAGTTCACCTGTACTCCATGTTTGCTTCATGTGGTCGGCCTCATGCTGCACCACCGGTAGAAATTCAACTCTGTTCCTTATGTAACATCACTTATGTGACGCCTAAGGGATGAGAGTTTGGTTTGGTCACCTGCTAACTCTAAGTTGCCACTGTGGGTGGCATGAATGTGCTCCACGACTGGCGTCCTCCTTGTGCCCATTTTGGCTGGAATTTTAAATCGCATATTAATCAGCCTATTAGGACAGCATTTTTTCACTTAAGAAATATAACAAAAGTTAGACCTGTTATACATATACTGAGAAATGAGTTCACGCTTTTGTTTACTGTAATGCACTCCTCTCAGGACCACCCAAACAAAGACATCAATCAATTACAGCGAGTGCAGAATGAGGCTGCCAGAATCTTAAATAGGACAAGAAAATCTGTGTACATCACTCCAGTCTGAGCGTCACTACACTGGTTACCTGTGCCATTTAGAATTGACTTAAAAATCCTGCTGATGGTTTACAAAGCCTTCAATAATCTGCTCAGTCTTATATCCCAGAATGCCTGTCACCTTACACTGCAAATCGTAACCTTAGATCTTCAAATAAAGGCCTGCTTGGAATTCCAAGAGCTAAACTTAAAAGAAGTGGTGAGGCGGGCGGCCTTCTGCTGTTAGGCACCTCAAATCTGAAGAGCTGACCGACAGAAATTCACCAGGCTGACACGGTGGAGCACTTCAACAAACTGCTAAAGACCCCCTTGTTGTGACATGGCTCTCTCAGAGCTTCATTTTAGTGTAACTCTGATATTCTGGGTATGCATTGAATTATCATTATTATTCCTGGTGGCTCCACAATCCGTACTGACCCCTAACTTTCTCTTCTGTTCTTTTTCCATTGTTCTGTGTTGCTGATCTGCGGCGCCGCCACCACCTGATCAAAGCACCGTAATGTCCTTACATCGATGGATTGAAGGCCAGAAGTCCACATGACCACCGTCATCTAATTCTTCCACGTGAAGCATAAAACCCACGAGGACTGATTGAGATCATTGAGGTTAGGTAGAATGGGGACTGGGTGGTCTTGGGACCCCTGCAGATTTTGTGTTTTTCCTCCTGCCCTCTGTGAATATTTCTGCACTTCTTCATTTGCTGCTTTACACTCACCGGCCACTTTATTAGGTACACCTGTTCAACTGCTTGTTAACATAAACATCTAATCAGCCAATCGCAAGGCAGCGACCCACTGCATTTCGGCCTTGTCAAGACCACCTGCTGAAGTTCAAACCGAGCATCAGAATGACAAAGAAAGGTGACTGAAGTGACTGTGAACGTGCCATGGTGTTGGCTGCTCTGTGCATTTCACAAACTGCTGATCTGCTGGCATTTTCACACACAAGCATCTCCAGGGTTTACAGAGAGTGGTCCGAAAAAGGGAAAATATCCAGTGGGCGACAGCTCCTCTGCCTTGTTGGTGTCAGAGGTCAGAGGAGAATGGCCAGACCGGTGTGAGGTGACAGAAAGGCCACATCATTGAGCTTCACTCACTCAGAATATGGAACCAATGTAGAAAGGCATTTTAAGATGGAGAATCTTTTACAGTCCTGGCCAAAATTATCGGCACCCCTGGAATCTTCCCAGAAAATTATTGCAATTCCAAATGTTTTGGTAAACGCATGTTTATTTCCTTTATGTGCATTGAAATAACACAAGAAAATAGAGAAAAGAAAGACAAATCTGACATCATGTCACACAAAACTCAAAAACCGGGCTGGACAAAATTATTGGCACCCTCAACTTAATATTTGGTTGCACGCCCTTTGGAAAAAAGAACTGAAATCAAGCGCTTCCTATAACCATCACCAAGCTTGTTACGCCTCTCAACTGGAATTTCTGACCGCTCTTCTTTTGCAAACTGCTCGAGGTCTCTCAGATTTGAAGGGCGCCTTCTCCCAACAGCAGTTTTGAGATCTCTCCATAAGTGTTCAGTCGGATTTAGATCAGGACTCATTGCTGGCCACTTCAGAACTCTTCAGCGCTTTGTCTTCAACCACTTCTGGGTGCTTTTCGAGGTATGTTTGGGGTCATTGTCCTACTGGAACACCCATGACCTCTGACGCAGACCCAGCTTTCTGACGCTGGGCCCTACGTTGCGCCCCAATATCTTTTGGTAGTCTTCAGATTTCATGACGCCTTCCACACAGTCAAGGCATCCAGTGGCAGAGGCAGCAAAACATCTCAGAACCTCCGCCATGTTTGACTGTAGGTAGTGTGTTGTTCTTATTCTTCGTAGGCCTCATTCAGTTTTCTGTAAACAGTAGAATGATGAGCTTTAACAAAAAGCTCTACCTTGGTCTCATCTGTCCACAAGAAGGATTTTGGCTTCCTCAAATACATTTTGGCAAACTCCAGTCTGGCTTTTTTATGTTTCTGTGTCAGCAGTGGGGTCCTCCTGGCTCTCCTGCCATAGCGTTTCATTTCGTTCAGATAGTTGGAGCTGACACTGTTGCACTCTTGAGTCTGCAGAACACCTCGAATATGTTCTGAAGGTGATTGGGGCTGTTTATCCAGTGTCACACACGTGCGAGTAGAAGGCAGTCAAAGAGCCTAAAGGTGAGTGAACTATCACAAGATATGGAGTGGTCACGTGGTACTTACCTGAATCTCTTCTCTCCATAGAAAGCCAGAAGGAATTTAATTACCTCCACTTCTGGGTATACAAAATGGCCGACGCAACATCACTTCCGGCCATCACCAAAGACACCACTTCTGGCTCATCATAATGATGTTGATTCCGGTTCCTGTCTGACGTCACTTCATGCCAACCATTTCCTGTTTCCATAATCCTTACTGTATAAAACCACCGTTTTCATCTCAGTAAATTGTCAAATGTACCTTTTGCAATCTAAGACTTTTGATGTCTTTTCTTATATATTCTCCGGGGCAATATACGAGGACAGTCCCCAAACCTTTTATATTTGTCAAGACTTATTTTTTCAAGGGAAAAGTTCACACCACCATTCGGACTATCCTTCATTGCAATCTTTTATCAATTTTTCTCTTCTGTCCACGTCCAGGGAGATCAGCTACAGTGCCATGTGTTGTGAACTTCTGGATTATGTTGCGCACAGTGGACAGAGGAACATGAAGATCTCTGGAGGTGGACTTGTAGCCTTGAGGCTGTTGATATTTTCCCACAGTTTTCGTTCTCAAGTCCTCAGACTTCTTTCTGTTCTCCGTGCTTACTTAGTGTGGCACACTCAGACACACAACACAAAGGTTGAGTCAACTTGTCTCCATTTTAACTGGCATCAGGTGTGATCGCTATATTGCCAGCACAGGTGAGTTCAGACGAGCATCATATGCCTGAAATAAAACGATTTACCCACAATTTGGAAAAGGTGCCAATCATTTTGTCCGGCCCATTTTTGGAGTTCTGTGTGACATGATGTCAGATTTGTTTTGTTTTTGTTCTTTATGTTGTTTCAATGCACCTAAAGGAAATATGTGGATACCAAAACATTTGGAATTCTTTTCTGGGAGAAATGGTGCATTTTCTGGGAATATTCCAGGGGCGTCGATAATTTCGGCCATGACTGTATCAGTGGCACCTCTGCAAGAGAACCACCTCTTTCAACCTTTGCAAACATACGCAGTTTTTAATATCTGGAAAAAAATTGGGATTAACTTGCTTAGAAATCTTTATATATTTGCATCCTATAAACAATTACATTCCAAATGTAACTTTCCAGCCACACATTTCTTTCACTATCTTCAAATTAGGAACTTTGTTAAACAGAACCTGCCCGATTTTCCTCATCTTGCACCCTCATCCATGCCGGAAAGAATATTCCTCAACTCCAAGGACTCAGACAGCATCTCTGCAATATATACAAATTATTTTACAGTCTCTCACTTTCAAAGATCCAAGAGGACACTGAGAAAAAGATCTCTCAATCAATATATCAGAAAAGGAGTGGAAGGTAGCAATGCAGAGAACTCACTCGAGCTCCATATGTGCAAAGCATACAATTATTCCACTCAAAATTATATATCGAGCACATCTGTCTCACCTAAAACTCTCCAAAATGTTTCCAGGGCAAGATCCAACCTGCGAACGCTGCAATCGAGTCCCAGCCTCACTGGATCCCATGTTCTGGGCCTGCACCAAATTAACATCATTTTGACCAAATATTTTAATTACCTTTCAGACAGCCTTGGTGTCCCAAGCCCTCCTAACCCACTAACAGCTGTGTTTGGGGGTCTTCCAGAGTGGCTTAACTCTTTGAGGGCTGAATATTTGTTCCAAATAAGTCAGTTTTCTGAAAAGCACACAAAGCAATGGTTTCACACATAAGTCAACATAAAACATCTGTTGCTATGTGCTGTGGCTGCTGTTGGCGCATGTCACACAACTCAAAAACCGGGCTGGACAAAATTATTGGCACCCACAACTTAATATTTGGTTGCACGCCCTTTGGAAAAAAAAGAACTGAAATCAAGCGCTTCCTATAACCATCACCAAGCTTGTTACGCCTCTCAACTGGAATTTCTGACCGCTCTTCTTTTGCAAACTGCTCGAGGTCTCTCAGATTTGAAGGGCGCCTTCTCCCAACAGCAGTTTTGAGATCTCTCCATAAGTGTTCAGTCGGATTTAGATCAGGACTCATTGCTGGCCACTTCAGAACTCTTCAGCGCTTTGTCTTCAACCACTTCTGGGTGCTTTTCGAGGTATGTTTGGGGTCATTGTCCTACTGGAACACCCATGACCTCTGACGCAGACCCAGCTTTCTGACGCTGGGCCCTACGTTGCGCCCCAATATCTTTTGGTAGACTTCAGATTTCATGACGCCTTCCACACAGTCAAGGCATCCAGTGGCAGAGGCAGCAAAACATCTCAGAACCTCCGCCATGTTTGACTGTAGGTAGTGTGTTGTTCTTATTCTTCGTAGGCCTCATTCAGTTTTCTGTAATTTCTGGCAGCAGTGGCTGCATGGGGCCACCTCAATGGTCAGCAGGTGCCTGGCTGTCTTCGCATAGCAGGTGGGTGGTGGTGGTCGCAGTGTGACTCAATATGGTTCGTACCTCTTGTCATCATAACTGGTGGTCCTCCCAGGCAAACGCTTCTGTAGGCGCATCAGCTACACAAAAGTGTTCAGGGCCACAATCAGCTGGGGACTGATCAGATGATGCTGGTACCTCACTTTTGTTTTTGATATCCATCTCCAGATCACTTGCATCAAACTTGGAGTCCGACAAGTCAGAGTCCTACTCAACGAAATTACGTAAAACCTCCTTGGAGTTTTTTTGCTTTGCACATTCGCTTTGGTCTCTCGCCAGATATCGGTGCCATTTTAGGGGTTGTTTGCTCTTCGCTATTCGTGCACGTGTAGGGAATCGCGGTTAAATCAACAAAGCTGTGTAACTTTATTGGTAGCAAAGATAGTCAAACTAAAATGTAACGGTGAGTTTCGTTGCAGTTTACAGCTGATTGCCATCTTCTACTCCTGAATTTTGACAAAAGTCGACATCAGCCCTGAAAGAGTTAAAGAGGAGAAAGACAAACTGATTGCATTCACTACACTCTTGACACGCAGACTTATTCTGCTAAAATGGAGAATCCTAACTCTCCTCTTTTAAGTCAGTGGGAAACCGACGTGTTATACTATTTGAAATTGGAAAAAAAAATCAAATACTCAGTTAGAGGATCTGTACAGACTGTTTTCAAAACATGGCAGGATCTAATCAGTCATATTTTAGAACTAGCAAAACACCCGCCACTTCGCAGCGGAGAAGTAGTGTGTTAAAGAAGTAATGAAAAAGAAAAGGAAACATTTTGAAAATAACGTAACATGATCCATCCATCCATCCATCCATCCTCTTCCGCTTATCCGAGGTCGGGTCGCGGGGGCAGCAGCTTAAGCAGAGAGGCCCAGACTTCCCTCTCCCCGGCCACTTCTTCCAGCTCTTCCGGGAGAATCCCAAGGCGTTCCCAGGCCAGCCAGGAGTCATAGTCCCTCCAGCGTGTCCTGGGTCTTCCCCGGGGCCTCCTCCCGGTTGGACGTGCCCGGAACACCTCACCAGGGAGGCGTCCAGGAGGCATCCTGATCAGATGCCCGAGCCACCTCATCTGACTCCTCTCGATGCCCCTCCTTGAACCGTCACCTTATCGTGGTGGAGGGGTTTGCGTGTCCCAATGATCCTAGGAGCTATGTTGTCCGGGGCTTTATGCCTGGTAGCCACCCAAGGCAAACTGGTCCTAGGTGAGGGATGAGACAAAGAGCGGTTCAATAAACCTCTGATGAAGAATAAAAACCTTGGACGACGTTTTCCCTTGCCCAGACGCGGGTCACCGGGGCCCCCCTCTGGAGCCAGGCCTGGAGGTGGGGCTCGATGGCGAGCGCCTGGTGGCCGGGCCTGTACCCATGGGGCTCGGCCGGGCACAGCCCGAAGAGGTAACGTGGGTCCTCCTCTCCATGGACTCACCACCTATGGGAGGGGCCAAGGAGGTTGGGTGCAGTGTGAGTTGGGTGGTGGCCGAATGTGGGGACCTTGGCGGTCTGATCCTCGGCTACAGAAACTGGCTCATAGGACGTGGAATGTCACGTAACATGATTGTCAATGTAATTGTTTTGTGTTATAAGTGCTGCTGTCATCAAGGATTTGATTTATCATTATTTCTTTCAATCAGGTTCGTATTTGGAGGATGTCTAGTCTATCCCTGACCATCTCATCTTCATTGTCAACCGTTGTAAAGATAACAGGTTTCATTCATCGAAGTGTTCACCACCCAAATCGGTACTCATGAATCTAAGATGTTTAACAGGCATTCCCGGGATTAAGTTGTGGATTTGCCTGCGAATATTTAGTGTTAGCGTGTCTATGAAAGTAATTTAAACGTAAGCTTTACACCTTGCTTTCCTATTGATATGTCTACAAAGGCTTGTTCAGCATCAGAGGGTTGTTCTTGTCCTACTGCATCAATAAACAGCTCGTCTTCCTCTTTATCTGAGACATAGATAGATAGATACTTTATTAATCCCAAGGGGAAATTCACATCACACACTGCATGCACGGATTTACCTTTCCCAGTCCTGCACACTTTAGCAAAGTGCTTCAATTTACCACATTTCCTTTAGCTGGACATTGACTTTTTCCACCGTGTGGTCTGTTTCCGCAGTAGCTGCACTTATGAATATGCTTGTATGCGTCACTCGCTTCATATTCTTTTGCTGCCTTCTCAATTGTGTAATGCGTTTTTTGCTCAGCGCTCTTTGGAGCTCTTGGTTGTTCTCTGCATACTGTGCTCACAGTCAGTTCACGTGAGCCACTCGGAGTACATGCATCGAAGGTTCTCAGCTGTGCTTGTGCTCTCTCGTGCGATCTCGCGATGTCCACGGCTTTATTTAATGTTAGCTCAGACCCGGCACTTAAAAGTTTCTCTCGCACTTTCGCTGAGTTTGTGCCAAACGCTAGTCTATCCCTGACCATCTCATCTTCGTTTGCATAAGCACAGTCCTTCACCCGCGAATATTTAGCGGCAGCGTGTCTATTGGATGGCTGCTGACGGACGGCCTTATATGGGCAGGCACTCAATTACGTGGGAGGCGTGACGATGAGGGACGCAACTCCGCCTCTCATGGCGACTGAGCTGCAGGCTATGGCCGTATATATGTATGTAAGTAGGTTCCAGTTATGACCGTTACGCATAGAATTTCGAAATGAAACCTGCTTAACTTTGGTAAGTAAGCTGTAAGGAATGAGCCTGCCAAATTTCAGCCTTCTACCTACATGGGAAGTTGGAGAATTAGTGATGAGTCAGTCAGTGAAGGCTTTGCCTTTTATTAGTATAGATAAGCTCTTCAAGCACAGAGGAAGCAGTTATTTCTGCATTTCTTTTTCTTCTCCATTCATCTCTACTGGCTTATCAAACTCATCAATATTTACAAGCCTTAAGTTTTACCCCGTTGGCCGTGCTCTCTCTCAGGGGTGGGGACGACTTGTTCTCAATCCTGTTTTTTGTAAAAAATGGATCGATTTGTATGGAATGATTACAGTAAAATTAATACAATAAATAAATAAATAAAAGAAAGGCCACAGGAACTCAAATGAGCACTCGTTACAAGAGCATCTATGAAATGCACAACACATCGAAGTATGATGCAGGTGGGCTACAGCAGCAGGAGACCACAGCGGGTGACATTCCTGTCAGCTAGGAACAGACAACTGAAGCCACAATTCACACATGGATCACCAAAACTGGACAACAGAAGACAGGAGAAACGTAGCCTGGTCTGACGAGTCTCGATTTCTGCTGTGACATTCAGATGGTGGGGTCAACAACATGAAAGCAGGGATTCATCCTGACTTGTGCCATCAGTTTAGGCTGGTTCTGGTGGTGTGATGGTGTTAATTGATATTTTCTTGGCACACGTTGGGCCCCTCAGTACCAACTGAGCATTGTTTAAATACCACAGCCAACCTGAGTGTTGTTACTGACCATGTCCATCCCTTTATGATCTTCTGATGGCTCCTTCCAGCAGGATAACGCACCACACCACAAAGCTCAGATCATCTCAAACTGGTGTCTTGAACATGACAAGGAGCTCACTGGACTCAAATGGCCTCCACAGTCAGCAGATCTCAATCCAGTAGAGCACCTTTGGGATGTGGTGGAACGGGAGATTCACATCATGGACGTGCAGACACTGTGTGATCTATCATGTCAATATATGGACCACAATCCCTGAGGAATGTTTACAGCACCTTGTTGAGCCGACGCCATGAAGAAGTACGGCAGGTCTGAAGGTAAAAAGGGGTCCAACCTGCTACTAGCCAGGGGTACCTAATAAAGTGGCCAGCGGGTGAATATTTGTAATTCATGTAAACCATCGATTTGTTTTCACTTTGCAATCGTAGACCCCTTATTTGTCACTGAGTGTCAGATACCTCAAATTCACTGTGATTCTCATAACCACAGAATGTGACCACCTCCCAGGGGCTGCCCCCCCCTTTTTATGGGCACCCTCTTTACAGACCCCTGGTTTGTTGCTCTTTCCCTAACCCTAGCATGTGGTCTGTATTAAAAGCAACTGGACAGGCCTTACAATGTGGGGGTCCTGGTCAACTAGGCAGGCCTTATACTCGGGGGTCCTGGTCGACTGGACAGGCCTTATGCTGGGGAGTCCTGGTCAACTGGACAGGCCTTACGCAGGGAGGGGTCCTGGTCAACTGGACAGGCCTTATATTCGGGGGTCCTGGTCGACTGGACAGGCCTTATGCTGGGGCATCCTTCCTGTTTAACTGGACAGGCCTTACACTGAGGGGTCCTGGTCAACTGGACAGGCCTTATGCTGGGGAGTCCTTCCTGGTTGACTGGACAGGCCTTACACTGATGGGTCCTGATCAACTGGACAGGCCTTATACTGGGGGTCCTTCCTAGTTGACTGGACAGGCCTTACACTGAGGAGGGTCCTGGTGTCATATGTGAGCCAGCAGACTTTCCCCGAGGTATGTTGCTGTTCCTGCTGGGCCCGGCAGACGATGACAGGTTAATGGCGACAAAACGAATCGCAGATCGTCCAGCAGGGCAGCCCCTTGTCATCACTTCACATGAGTTACAGACTCTGCCGACATGGCGAGGACGACTCAATCGCTTTCCCGTCTGCTGCTGCTGCTCCACTCGTGCTCTCCTGTGATTAAATTCAAGCCCCCACCTCCAGCCCCCAAGCCCACCCTTAAGAAGCAAACTGATGAAACTTGAGGGAATAAGGAGTGAGGCCCCACTGCCCGTACCCCAAGTTAAAGCCTAAAATTAAAGCCACAGTGGCACCGTTCAGATCGACTATGAACCCTTAAAGCAAGAAAGAAAAAAAGAAAAAGAGCTCTTCATACACAGTGCTGCACAGACCACCCCATAGACCGGCCCCCTGTGAATTTGACGTTCTTCATTTGTGTGACTTTTCGTTCTCTGCCAAGTGAAACATCGCAGTGTCCCTGGGTGAGTGAACGTCGTCTGCTCAGGTGCTTTCCAGTAAAGAGCGGAGCTGGAGACCCCCGGTCACAAGGGGCTGCTGTCTCAGGTCCCCCTCCTCTCCTCGTCTTTGCCCTGCAGACAAAAATGTACCATAAAAGGAGAAGGGTCACGCTGTCTGACTCAGGGGACTGCAGACGTCTCTCTTGTTCATTTCAGAGTGCGACACCCGAGCAATCAGCCCAGCCGGGGTCATCCTGCCCACCATGTCGCCATGCAGCGGTCGCCCTCTGCCAGTCTGCCTGAGCATCTCCTAATGTTCTGCACGTTTTACAGGAGGACTTGTTGTCTTGGGTGCCATCCAAGAAGAAACTTCTGGAAAGGACTTGGGGGTTTGTGGTGACGCAACATTCACATCGACTGCAGTCGCAGCCAAAAGTTTGGGGAAGGAAACAAGTGTTGGTGTTCACAGAGTCTGCTGCTTCAGTGTTTGTAGATCTTTCTGTCAGATGTTTCTCTGGTAGACTGAAGTAGAATGACAAGCACTTCAGAACTTTCAAAGGCTTTTATTGACAATGACATGACGTCCATATTGGCAGTGTTGGCCCTTCTTTCTTTATCAAGACCTCTGCAATTCGCCCTGGCAGGCTGGCAATCAACTTCTGGGCCCAATCCTGACTGATGGCAGCTGCCCATTCTTGGCTAATCAATGCTTGGAGTTTGTCAGGATTGGTGGGTTTTTTGGTTGTCCCCCCACCTCTTGAAGTTCTCAGTGGGGTGTTTCCTGGCCATGGACCCCAAATGTCGATACAATACAATACAATACCATTTATTTCTGTATCGCCCAAAATCACACAAGGAGTGCCGCAATGGGCTTTAACAGACCCTGCCTCTTGACGGCCCCCCAGCCTTGACTCTCTAAGAAGACAAGAAAACAACCCTTGTAGGGAAAAAAATGGAAGAAACCTCAGGAAAGGCAGTTCAGAGAGAGACCCCTTTACTGGTAGGGTGGGCATGCAGTGGGTGTCAAAAGAAGGGGGTCAATACAACACAATACAATACACAGAACAGAACACAAATCATCAATACAGTAGAAAAATAAAAATATTACAATTACGGAGCAGAATTTAACAGTAGATGATATCCCATAATATGATTTGGATTTGTTCAGAGAGCCCTGGAGACCTTGGCCATCAAGCTGCCTCTCCCTATTGGCCATTACACGGCTGAAACCAGCGCCAATCCGATGAAAGGACCCCTCTTTCACATGATTCCTGCGATCCTCCATCAGGGATGACTTTACCACAGGCAGGCAAAACAACTTGGCAGGTGGGCGGTGGCACTAAGTGCCACATTTGAGTACTGAGAAGAGAAACAGAATAGGTGAGGGTTAGTAACAAATTCTAACTCTCATGTTACTTATGTTTTAGTGCTAATGACTGACAACAGAGATGCAGTCTCTACAGTTAATCAGCAGCTCTAGTCAGGGTGTGCTAAACTGAAGTAGTGAGATTTGAATGCTGAGACCGAAGGTGCATCTCTTATGGAAGCAGCAAGACCACTCCACAGTTTAGGGGGTCCTGTAACTAAAAGCTTGACCTCCCACTGTTATTTTATTAATCCTCACAATCCTAGGCAGACCGGCATCTTGAGATCTTAATGTGCGCTCAGGTTTGTAAGTCATGATTAGTTCAGACAAGTAAGCTGGACCTCGGCCATTTAATGCTTTATATGTTAAAAGGAGGATTTTAAAATCTGCCCTAAACGTAACTGGGGGCCAGTTGTTTTGTTCCCAGAGCCACTTAGTTTTGTCTTATGGCCCGGTGCTCCATCATGCTGGATTGTTCATTGCTGGTCACCAAACTGTTCTTGGATGGTTGGCACAAGTTGTTCTCTGATGTTTTGCTCCCATTCTTTATTCCTGGCTGTGTTCTGAGCTCTCCACTGCCTTGGCTGACATGAAGGGTCTCAGGATGCTTTACTGTTGGCACAGTGACACAGGGCTGATGGTAGCACTGCTCAGCTTTTCTTTTTTTTGCCAGATCAGAAAGGGGATTCATCCAAGACAATGACTTGACCCCAGTAGTCCTCAGCAGTCCAATCCCAGAATATCAGTCTGTCCCTGATGCTTTCCTTGGCTGCCCTTCTTGACACCCACCAGGCCATCCTTCACAAGTCTTCACCTCACTGCCACCTGCCTGTTGCCATTCCTGAGCAAGGTCTGTCCTGGTGGTGCCCACAGCTGAATCGGTCCTGGCTCTTGCTGGACTCTCTTGGGCGCCCTGACGCCTTCTTCACCTCTCTATTGTAACTCAATCAGCGTGACAGAGTGACCTCCTGCCTTGTCCTCATCACTGTCACCTGTGTGAACGAGAGGACCACTGAAGTGACGTCAGCAGGTCCTTTGGTGGCAGGGCTGACATGCAGTGGTTTTTAGGGATGAAGTTCATTTTCATGGCAAAGAGAGACTTGGCGATTAATTGCCATTCATCTGATGACTCTTCAGAACATTGTGGAGTCGATGCAAATTGTCTTCATAAAAACTGAGGCAGCAAACTTTGTGAAAATTCATATATGTGTCATTCTCAAACCTTTTGCCCATGACTGTAGAAGTACCAATTCGAGACTTTCCATCTTCTTGGTAAGTCTCTACAAGCTTTGCTCACCTGGATTTTGGCAGTTTGTCTCAGTTTTCTTGGCAAGTCCTCCCAAGCTCCAAAATTCATATTTGTGTCATTATCAAAACTTTTGGACACGACTGGAAGCAAAGCAAATGAAATGTTAGATTATAGCATAAAAGTGTTGAGTTTAAGTCAAGGGGCGTCATGCTCAGACTATATAATGCACTGGTGAGACCACCACTGGAGTTCTGGTCTCCACAGTACAAGAAAGACATAGCAGCACTTGAAGCCGTGCAGAGGAGTTCAGCCAGGTGCATCATGGGACATAAGGACATGTCCTACTGTGACAGACTTGGAGAATTAAATCTGTTTATTCTCAAGCTGAGGAGACCACGTGGAGACCTCATCCAGATATTTAAACTCCTCCAAGGCATCGATGAAGGAGATCCGGCAACATTCAAGGGTGAATCGCGTAATCGAGGACACCAAGTGGAGATGAAGGGGAAGGGCATTTAGGACTGAAGCCCGGAAACACTTGTGAGGGACGGCCAGCATGTTTACCTGACCTCAGATGTCTCCTTAAAGGAAGGGCAGGGGGAGTTGGCATTGGATGGGTGAACTTGGCAGACCCTCCCCGGCTTGTGTAAGAATTGCTATTTATTGGCACAGCCCTGTTGGGTTCTGTGGATGGCGCTGGGGTTGGGGGATCTGCAGAGCCCTACTTTCGGCTTCTGCCACACCTGGGAGTAATTGCGGACCTCCCTAGCGAGCCCACCTGGAAATGCTCCCAGGTTTGGCTTAGAAAGGAGCCGGCTGACTTGTGGAGAAGAGAGAAAAGTGCTGAGGGGAACGACTGGAGAAGCGATAAACATTTGAGTTGCTGCACTTGTGTCTGTCGTGTCGGGGAGTTTGGGGAGATGTACGCTTCCTGCTGGTCCAAACACTTCATTACACACAGAGTTGTGGGACTCTGGAGCAAACTGCCGAGATGTGGAGTTGAAGCAGAAACCTGGACAACCTTGGAGGAGAATCTGAGTGAGATGTTGGGACAGCTTAGCCATGAGCTAAACAGGCGGGTGACAGATGGATTGAGTGGTCTCCTCTCGTTGGTCAGCTTTCTGATGTTGTTATGACCTCATGTGTGGGTTTCCTCCAGAGACTGCAAGGTCTGCCCAGAAGGTATCCAGCCATGTAATATGAAAAATAGACA
This sequence comes from Polypterus senegalus, assembly GCF_016835505.1. Taxonomy (NCBI): domain Eukaryota; kingdom Metazoa; phylum Chordata; class Cladistia; order Polypteriformes; family Polypteridae; genus Polypterus; species Polypterus senegalus. The sequence goes on along the minus strand of NC_053156.1, from coordinate 21,209,687 downwards.
CATTTATTGAAGAGGATACAATGAGGACAATGACGCCTCGGCCCCCTTCAAAGTGGGCACTTTGGGACCCCACACAGTCCTCCCAGCATCTCTTCCACTGTTCAAAACCCTTTGTTGGAATCACCATCAGCCACCTCGTTGTATTTTCCTGAACCTCATTGACAGTCTGAGATCTCTTTCTCTTTCAAAGGAGTTGCAGGGGGCCAAATCTGGGCTCGTTGGGGGGGTGTCTAAGTCACCAGGGTGATTTGATGTTTCGAGATGTGATGCGTGGGTGGACACGTAGTCGGGATGAAGCTGACAATCAATCAACCTGGCCTTCCAGAACGCAGGTCACTTTCAACAGATCCTCGGCCATCTTTGAAGTATTTGTGCCACACTTTCATTTGTGCCACACTCGTCCGAATCATCTGAATAGTTTCCACAGATGAAGGTTCGAGCTTCGTTGCTCTGCTTGCTCAGCCATTTTGAATGAGACGGCCACACAGCACACAGGCTCACTCGACGGTGTCTAGCACCCCCTACTGACTAGTCCAGAGAAGTCGTGTGACAGTTTAGGCATATGGAGTGAAGGGCAGAGGCTGATTGGGTGAAGTGGTGCACCAAGGTGAAGGTGGAGGGCAAGAAGAAGTTATGGTTGGGCATGGTATACTTTTGTTTGAGTGCATTCCAAATAGTGAGAGGGTGCAAGGCCTTGAAAAAGATCTGTAAAGGTCCAGTTAGGGTCTTCTTTAGCCTGCCGAGTGTAGGCCATCGACCAGGCAGCCTCAACTTGCCAACTCCACGGGCAGGCTTTGGCCTAAACAGGCCCCAAATGATTAAAAAATATACAGAAATGTCCTTCTGTGTGTTACGGTCTTGCCAGGCTTTCTCTTCTGGCTTAGTTTGAAATTTCTTATTCTGTCCTTTTTGTTCATTTTTCAGTGTTGTTCACTAGCCACGCTAACTGTTGTCAAATGAAAGACCTTAACACAAGAAAAAGGTTTGGGGCAGCCACCCATACACTTGACTAAGGCAGCAAAAATTAATAAATTAAAAAATGACCTCACGTCCGCCCCTCCTTGATGACCTCACTTCCGCCTTTCAAATGACCTTACTTCCATCCCACCTTTCAGATGACCTCACTTCTGTCCTGCCATTCTGATGAACTCACTTCCATCCCGCCTTGATGACCTCACTTCCGCCTTTCAGATGACCTCACTTCTATCCCGCCTTGATGACCTTACTTTTGTCCCGCCTTGATGAACTCACTCCTGTCCCACCTTGATGACCTCACTTCCGCCTTTCAGATGACCTCACTTTTGTCCCACCTTTCTGATGACCTCACTTCTATCCCGCCTTGATGACCTCGACCTACTTCCTGCCACCTTAATATAGACGTCACGCTCCTCCATGCACTCGTTGTCTTTGTTGGGACTGGTATCAGCCCTTTGTGTTTTCTCTGCCTTACGACATACGGCGCCATTCCCCAAATCTTTATATTTGTGTGTTTCCAAAATTCTTCTGTTCTTGTCAAGTCTTCTACAGATGCCATGCATTATGCCAAGGGTGTGCTACTTAAAGACTAATCTGTCTTTACATTTACATTTTTTTTTTTGCTTAGCAGAAGCTTTCTTCCAAAGTGACATACGAAAGGGGTCCACATAATCGAGTAAACATCAGTCTGGTTAGGAGAAACGTGACAGGACAATGTGGTGAGTTTAAACAGAACTCTTTGATATTTACGAGATGCTATCTAAGCCATTAATAAACAGACAGATATTCACAGAACAAGAGGGTCTTCAGTAACTTCCCAAACACAGCGATGGAGGTGGGCAGTGAGGGGCTACACATGAAATGCGTCATGAGATCTGATGCCATGCAGAGGTTGGTATCACCAGACGCTGTTCACTTAGCAGACCTGAGAGGATGAAGAGGAGCCTGGGGCCTCCATATGCATGTTTGCTGACCCACTGACTGCTCTTGGATGTGAAGTTACAGTAAGATGTGCAGGCCCATCTTAACAGCATTATAGGACCCCCGGGGAAAACAGTGCACTTGGCCTCCTACCTACACAACCACTCAGAACATACATAGATTAGCATGGGGCCCCTATGGTCGTGGAGACCCCAGGCAGCTGCCAGCGTGGCCATGCATCAAGACGACCCTGAATATGTGCTGCCACAGGAGGTGGTTGGGTAGTGACCTGGTAGAACACCAGACCTGTCGCCGCCTTTTGAATCATCTGCAGTGGCATGGTAGCACAGGCTGGCACTCCTGCCAGTGGTCCTGAAGTGACTCAGCCAAAGCCTGGACCAGGAGTTCTGCTGATCTCATCTTGCAGATGACATACAAAGTTAATCTGCTAGACGAGTGGCAGTTGCATCTGGTCATCAATCACCACCCCAAGGTTGTGTACTGACTCGGTGGGTATTAATATATAAAGAGCCCCTCTGAGCAGAGATGGACTGGCTGGTATAACATTGAGCTCTATCTTCATGGAGTTCATGAAGATCCTTTGGAGATATCAGTGAGCCAAGCCGAGATTCTAGCTGGTGCCGTGTGGTCCTCTGATCATCGGCAGACCACTGATGTGACAGTCCGTGGTGCTGGATGATGGGGACTAGGGAGGCGGTGTACAGAGAGAAGAGAGAAAGAGGGCCCAGCACCTGTGCCCGGGGAGCCCCCATTCTGTTATGACCTACAGAGGTCCCAATAATTACTCAAAATGCCCACTAGAGGGGGAATTGACTACCAAACTCCGGCTAGTAATGAAAAGGGTCACAGAAGGGATGCCCTTCCAAAGCACATGCCTCACAGAACCCTGTGGGAAAACAAGAGGAGCAGGGACAAGGAGGACCAAGAGGGGACCATACGATGGCCGATTTGGCCATTAGTAGGAAAAGTATGAGTGCCAAGTGAGGCGTTGATGAGGTGAAGGTGTGTGACTGCAGAATGGAGGGCGTGAAGGGGGGAATGGGGTCAGGTGGGCACATAGAGGGGCGAGGTTGGTGAGAAAGTGGGGAATGGGATGGGAGCAGACTGACTGGCGGGGTAATGAGAACTGACAGCTGTAGGCCGCCACCTTTTCAGCACAGTCATCCAGAGTGGCGGACCCTCAAGGTGGAGGGGTTGTAGTAGAGCAGCAGTGTCAGTCGCGTCTGCCATTCCCCCGTGGCACCGCTTGCAAAAGGAAATGAGATGACATCTCAAACAAGATGTCGTTGACCTTTAGTGAGTGTTAAAGCTACGCGACATCCGGCAGTTCATTTGTTCGCTAATGGGACCCTCTTCCCTGTATGACTACTTGGCAGCTAAGAGTTAATTTGCTTCACAAAAGTCCCATCCGCACAATGCCGGTATTCCCAGGATGCGTTAGGAAGTACTTCAGTGTGGAGTTACTCACTCACTTGGCTGGCTGACGACACGTGAGGATGCCACCCCGGTGCCCCCTACGTTGAAGTGGAGTTTTGCTACCCGAGCTGAGACCTGACAGCTTTTGGACCACCGCCGGTTACATAGCAATCCGGGCAGGGGGATGTGAATGAGCCAGGAAAGAGTCGGAGGAGGAGGAGGAGGAGGAGGAGCTTACAGCCTGCTGGGAAGAAGAAACAGCTGTCAGATTGGGAAGAGGGAAAAAAAAAAATCCACTCCAGTCGGCGGGGAAAACGAGAGAAGAGGAGCAGGAGCAGGAACAGGAGCAGGGAAAAGGGGGACCAAGAGGGGACCGTCCTCTATGGGGTGTGCCCTGAGCTCCGAGTGCTGCGGAGAAGAGCTGTGCCCCGTGCCAGTGGGGGCACCGGCCACTGGAGATGGGGGGCTAACGAAGGACATGAAAATGAAGCAGACTAAGGTAAGAGTTATGGGATGGGACAAGTGGAGGGAGGGTGGGACGGTGGGAGTCACTTACTTGTTTTGATTCTTTTTTTGGCAAATCTTACTGCAATTGTGCTGCCTGAGGAAGTTCCTTCTCCAACCTTGGATCGATTTAATGATACACATTGTAAGGGCTTGGTTAGGGGGGGCACCAGATGTTTATTTTGACATGCAGATGCTTCCTATCAATGGAGCCTGCAGATTAAGCTGCTTTGAATCCCCTTCAACATCACCACCCCCCCACCCCCAACCAAAAATAAACTAGGCTGTGCCAAGCAAAGTATCACCAGGTTGCCAAATATTGTAATGACGTACAAAAGGTGGTCACGTCCAAGAAAAGCATAAAGCCTCGTCTATACTTACCCTACGCGTGAAGTGCGTGGCTGTATGCGCTGTCAGCAACCAAAATGCATTCCTACGTGTGGCGGCCCATTCGATGGGCACACCGATATCCTCCCGGTCAGTAGGTGGCAGTGAGTGGTCCATGTCATGTCATGGTGGAGGAATCGAATTCAGTTCTGTCAGTCAGTCAGTCCTTGCCTAAGCCACTTAGTTCTGAACAGGATCATATGGGGAAGCCATAGGGCACAAGGCAGGGGGGCACAGGGTGCCAGTCCATCGCAAACACACCCCAAGGCCAATTTGGGACCATCAATCCACTTAACCTGCACGTCTTTGGACTGTGGGAGGAAAACGGACCACCCAAGTGAATTGCTTAGTGAAAGATGTTGATGGTGGTGGGCCGGTAGTGCAGATTGGGACAGAGTGTCAGACCCAATAACGAAAAGTGACAAAGAGGGGACGAGTGTGACATTCTCGTGACATACATGATGAACAGATAGGCACACTTTAAATTTTTGGGGGTTTTCCTTGTGCTTTGATGACTTGTTGTGTTTGTGGATGCCTTCGGTGGGGTTTTAGGTGCCAGTGAGCCCAGAAACACCAGGCACAACTTCCACAGGCACAATTCCAAGTTTCTTTGAACTGCATAAGGATACTTTGACAGGCTTTTAGGTTGGTCCACGCTGTAGAAGCCGGTAACTCAATCGCCTTTCTGTCACCTGCCACCTCCACGTTGAGTGTCATCCTTTTCCTCCCGACTCTGACTCACCTACAGTAAGTGGCTCCTTTTACGTTGTGCCCAGGAGTACCTCCGATGTCACGGCATAGCATGGCACTTCTGGGTCATTCTTCCCCAAAGTTGGGAGACCTTTAATCAGCAGCACCCTCTTATGCCACCCAGGGTTGCCCTTCCAAACTACATGTCCCCTGGAACCCATGGGGGTCCAAATTGGGACCATCCTAGAGTAGCATTGCCACCTTTTGCCTCTAGGGGATAAAGTGTCCCCAAGAACCAATCTGCCCCAGTCCATCCATTATATGGCCACCCCGACTGGGATAGGCGCCTAGTGCCCTCCTGGGCCGGGCAGCAGCTCTGCTTCATCTAGTCCATCCAGTCTGGCTGGGTAAAGTATTTTTATTCACCCCATTATGACAGTTACACGTCAAACTCATTCATCGTTAATCCTGCTGGTACCCACTTCAGCCAGGTAGGATCACATCTGCACCCAGCTTGTCCTAGAAATTTGCCAGCAATGCCAGTGTAGTCAGTAAGACCTCTCTGTGCAGCGTTCAGAAAATGGCTAATGTGAGTGTGGCGTGCAAAGGTCCATCATTGTCATCATGGATTCATCGAGTGTCACCCTGTGGAGAGCAGGGTGACAGTAAGGGGTACTTTGAGTTTTGTATATTTTGAAATACTTGATGAAATAAACCTGAAACAATGTCAAAAAAAAGGGTTGGGATGCCATGGGGTGCCGGGTTTAACGTTGAAATATGATGTTTTCAGGAGGGTGGATGACACATGTGTGTGCGTGTGTGTGTGTGTGTGCCACTCCTTCACTGGCCTTCAGGTGATGCCCTTTTGTTGTACTGTCCTCTTTTATATGTTGGCTGAGGAGGCGGGCTCTAATGATGTCACAGCTGTTCTGATTGGTCGGTGTCTTTAAAGCTGGAATTGGAGCTTTTGGGTTGCTGTGCCACGCTGATCTCTTTCCCCCCGTGCACACCTTAGTTCGTTCTGGCGTTTCTTTTGCATACAGCTCTATAGCACCTTTATCGATGATTAGCATTATTTCAAATTACCCAGCATCCTCTGATTTATAAATTCATGTACTCCAGGGTGGTGAAATTAAAAAAAGTACAAATAAAAATAAGATCTGACCTCTGGCTCAGGCATGGATGGCTGCTCGTTTCTTGCCTTTGAACCCTCAGATTATTCAAAAGCAATAGAATGAAGAAAAAGGAAGGGAGTGAGCGAGAAGAAGTCGAGAAAACATCCTCGGCCTTCCTGAAGAGTGCTCTGCCACGTCTGCCAGGATGGTTTCACGCACTTCCCCATGTCCGGCTGCCACCCTTAAATCAACTAATCAGCCTGGTGCTGACAGGTGCTTCCTGCTGGCATCTGGAGAGAGATAGAGAGAGACAGCAGAGAGGATGTCATGGGTTCCATCTTGACATTTGCATCCAGTTGTTTTTTTAAAGGGAAGTGGGCAGGCCTGTGCCACCGATATTTATAGTTGGCAATCAGTGGGACCGGAGGAGCCGTAGTCTTATGTGATGCAATGAGTCAAAGGGACCGTCAATCAACTGCAAGGGCGGCACCCAAAAATTCCTGAAACCATTAAAAAAAATCTTTATTATAAAACATATGTCACCTTCGGAATGTTCTCCTTGAGGTGCAATCCTCCTGTCCCAGCGTTTGTCCCATTCCTGGAATTCATCTTTTGTCACCGTGTCAAGTGACGTTGCCATTTTTTCCTGTGTTTCTTTCATGGTGGCCAGTGTTTAAAGTGGGCTCGTACTTTACCAGTATGTAGTACCGGCTCATCTTCCATTTTTAACATAGAGTGCCATCACCTCCCCTTAGGGTATCTGTGTTGTGAGTGCCACTGAGGACAGACTGTCATCCCGACTGGACAGCGGCATGACTTCAGGATAAAATGGAAGGTGCCAGGGGACAGACAAGCAGAAGCTGGTGGCCAGAAGCTGTGCCACCCATGAAATGTTAGGTGGCAGTGGTCCACGGGAGGCGTCCCAGCTTGGACACCCGCAGGGCTTCATGGGAACTGGAATCCAGGAGTGAAGCCCTTTTGGGGTCCCTGGGTGCCATAAGGGGGCTCTGTCAAGGGAGGACTACTCTGGTTCTCAAACAACCTGGAAATTCTCCCCACAAGTCATGCCGGGTCACCAGGTCATCAGGGGCTACTCCAGGTCCAGTTTTAAAGGAATCCATTGATGTATCTCGGGGAGTCAGAGTTGGGAGGCAGCGGGTGACACTCAATTGAGGTGGAAGAAGACAAAAAGCTTTATAGCTTGTACGTTTTTTGGGGGCTGATTCACTGCTTGTGTGCTTGTTGGATTTAAAAATCAATCAATTGAACCCGCGGTGACTGTGTTGGGTATTATGGAGTCGATGTACATTTGTTGAATGCCGCAATTGGCTCTAGTTGGTTCCCAGTGCAATTTGCCAGCACGCCGGAGCTGATCAGTCCATGCCATACATTCATTGAGCAGCCAGCTCGTGACCACTGGCACCCCCCATAGCGAATCAGCATCACTGTCCCTGGGATGGACTAGCCTGCCAGCATCAGAGTTGGCCGCCGTGTGCTCCTGTGCAGCCAGTTCAAGCGCACTTGGCTCGGTGATTTACTGAATTTCATCAATGGAGTCAGTTGCACCTTGTACATATAATAATAGATTGTTCCAATAGTTTTTTTAAATAATTTTTACAGTTCATTGGCAGGATGTAAAATGATCCGTGTTGCAGTAATTGTGATGCTCTTTGCATGAAAAAAAATATGCGTTCCATTAAAATTTCACTTTTTCTTGGTGAATTGTGACGTTTCCTTAAAAAGTGCAGGAAAAATATATTTGCCGTCCGGGGGTTGCATTAACCTCCCCACAAGTGCGTGGCGGTTTAAGGGTTAAAAAGTGCAACAAAAAAGTATGTGGCGTCCTTGCATTAACCCCTCTAAGTATGTGGCATCCAGGGGGTGCATTAACCCCCCTAAGTATGTGGCGTCCGGGGGGTGCATTAACCCCTAAGTATGTGGCATCTGGGGGGTGCATTAACCCCCCTAAGTATGTGGCATCCGGGGTGCATTAACCCCCCTAAGTATGTGGCATCCGGGGGTGCATTAACCCCCCTAAGTATGTGGCATCCGGGGGTGCATTAACCCCCCTAAGTATGTGGCATCTGGGGGGTGCATTAACCCCCCTAAGTATGTGGCGTCTGGGGGGGTGCATTAACCCCCCTAAGTATGTGGCATCTGGGGGTGCATTAACCCCCCTAAGTATGTGGCATCTGAGAGGGTGCATTAACAACCCCCCCAAGTATGTGGCAGTTTAAGGGTTAAGCTCATTCCTTCGCAGCCTTCACTTCAGATTACAGGCGTCACCGACGGATCATTTCAAAGCTCGTTTTTTCCGCTCTCTCGTGTCTAACATGGACTATCGCGTACTTAATTCAAGCAGTTTAGAATGATCGCTTTTTTGAATGCGCCGGTGACATCGCGACTCGATACGTCCGATCAGAGCACAGTAGCCTTGAACGATGACGCCAAAGCGTAAATCCGATGCAAGTGCCGGGGATGCGTCAAAGAAAACAATTACCAAGGGCCTAGAAACTCCAGAGCTAAAAACGTTTTCGACAAAAGGGTTAGCTGAAGCCTTTCGTCTCATTGAAGCAGGGATGGCAAAGGGAGAGGAAGCAAGACCCTAATCCTGAGCGGGTCACCCAAGCCTATCGTACCGTTACTGAGGGCCTCAGCTGTAATGAGAAAAACGCATCTCGTGTGCAACCCGGGGACTGCCTGTATAAATTATACACTATTTATAAAATTCATTTTAGGCATTTTGAATAATTATACTCGGTATATGAGATTCTAATGGGGTTATTTTATTTATGGTTTAAGGGCTTTTCTGCTTCATGCTCTATTTATTAGGATGGCTTCTCCTTTATTCTCCACACAGAATAATGGTAAGTGACTCCCAGTACCTCGTTAACCAAAATTGTAGGAAGAACTGGGCCTCATCTTTGAATTGCCGCCTGCTGCTTTTCCCATAAAAACCCCTCTCAGTCCCTCCTCTGATGAAGACCAAGAATGGTCGAAACGTTAGGCGACTGACCCAGCTCAGCTCGTCAGGAGGGACATCTGCTGGATGTCGAGGGTGCGAAGCAGCAAACCCACACATCGTTTTTGGTTAAAAACTTGTCGACTGCCTATGCCCTGTCGTGGTGTGAAGTTCGGGTGCGCCATTTCACCGGATATTTCTTTTCCCCCCCGTCAACGACTCAGCTGTTCTATTTAACTCTTTCAGGGCGGATGTCGACTTTTGTCGAAATTCAGGGGTTGAAGGGCGGTAATCAGCCGTAAATGGTGACCAAACTCGCTGTTTTAGTGCGCCTCTCTTTGCTAGATGGATGGTTAGCTTCATTGATTTGACCTCGATTACCTGCGCATGCGTGAGTAGCGAAGAGCAAATGACCTCCCTCTAAAATGCCATCGAGACCAAAGAGAACGCACAAAGCAAAATACTCTGTGGACGACATTTTGCGTATTATTGCTGACCTGTCAGACTTTGATTTTGATGCAAGTGATCCTGAGATCGAGATCAATAATGCAAGTGAGGAATCGGCTTCAGCTGATCATGGTTCTGAACACGCTTGTGTAGCTTGATGCGCCTACAGCAACGTTCACCTGGGAAGACCACCACTTACGACGACAAGAGGTACAAACCAGATTGTGTCCCACTGCCACCCGAAGACAGGCCGGGCAACCAGCCTGCCACGCATTCCTACCGGCCATCGAACGGCCGCCCTACACGGCCACCAGAGACCCTGAACAGGCGCCAACAGCAGCCACAGCAGCAGACGTTTTACGTTGAAACCTTTGCTTTGTGCGCTTTTCAGAAAATTCAGTTGCCCTCAAAGAGTTAATGTTGACGACTGACTGTCCGTCGACGAGAGAAACAAAAAAATTCTGGAAAAATAGGATCATCGTCATTTTCCTGAAAAACGAAAAACCACCAAAGTCAAGTCGCCAGCACAACAGTAGAAACACATACACGATGCCACTCGGCGGACTGATTAAGCAGGCTGTAGGCATACGATACCTCGCTGCATTTTCGATATCTACACCCCAACCTCATTCCCGTGCTATTGACGGATGCCAGGGATTTTTGGGTCCTCCCCTTGTCTAAAGACCCCCTTGCTGTATTCATATACCACCGGTAAGGTGGACAGAGAGAGAGCGAGAGAGAAACCCTGTATAAATAACGCGTCGTACAAATGGCGTTGAAAAATCGTCTTGTCAGGCGGGAGTCAAACAGAGTCTCATCAAAGATGGCGATGTCTTCGCTTTAAGTACTTCCGGGTGGAAGAGGCGGGTCACCCGAAGTGATGTCATCAATGTTAAAGCCGCCAATCTTCCGATCTGCAGAGAACAAAACACGAGTACTCCGCGCCAACCTGTAGAACGGCGAGGAATTACCGTTACTGGAGCCCTTAAGCTGCCCCCCCTGTGTGCAGGCGCGTGCCGCACGTTTAAAGACCCTTCGTTTATCTCACAATCCGGCTCTTGTTTTTAATATTTTGCAGCTATTCCCTAGGTCCGTATTATCATTTTAACATGTTGGCGGCCACCAATGTAAACTCAGGGTGTTATTTTAATGCGTTATTTGCACGCATTGTTATTAATCTAAATGACAATAGTGAATTGTTTTCTCTAAAAAAAAAATAAAATCTTTTGAAGTTACCTCATAGTCGGCACTTGGAACAGAAGACTCTGGGTCTTCCAAGTCAGATCTCGCACAGTTTGTTGAAATCGAAAAGTCGCAGCTTCCGTCCGAACTTCGTAGCGGTGAGATGCCAGTCGTTGAGGGATATTCAGAAGGCTCTGGTTCTGCGTATGTCAGTTATGTTTGTGAAAGATTATCCACGTTATAGCTGACAAGAACTGACCGTGAAGCGTTCTCTTCTACGGCACCACTTTGATTTTCCGTTGCTATTTCATTCTCCTTTTCACGTGTTAACCGCGAGTTTGCTCGTATTTGGCACCGCAGCCCCTTTTGAGATAACTCCAGGGTGGCAGCCGCCTATTGATTGCCAACTACAAGTTAACTCATTTTTAGCATTCAACGTGTTAATCATCCTTTCTAAGGTTTGCGAGGCCAAGGACCTCCCGTGGTTAAGAGTATTTCGGTTTCTATGCATTTTTTTTTTTTTTAACAATTTAACAAAATGAAGTGCGTCCTCCCGTGGGTCCGTGGTGTTTATCATTTTGGGGCCTCTCTGTTAATTGGTTGCTAGGTGAGGTCACCCAGAAGGGAGGTGGATCAAGCAGATCGGGCGGCGGCGTCACGTGGGAGCTGGAGTAGGCATACAGCGTGCATACGCACTTACAGCCGTGGCCAAGCGTTGTGAGAAGGACACAAGTTGGCTGCTTCAGTGTTGTTAGATCTTCCTGTCAGACTAGGGGGCTCTGCCACCTACTCGCTTCGCGTACCAACTCCCAGGCGGGCCCTACACGCTACCCACTTCACTGCTCTGCCACTCGCGTATGGGCAAGCAGATGTACAATTTAAACAGATTATTTCATGGGAACTGTTACATATGCACAATAGACCTGACTATTTTACAGTACATCTCGCCTGAAGAAGGGGCCTGAGTTGCCTCGAAAGCTTGCATATTGTAATCTTTTTAGTTAGCCAATAAAAGGTGTCATTTTGCTTGGCTCTTCTCTACATTCATAATGGCTAACACGGTACAACACCCTAGTACTACGGTACAGTGAGTAATTAATCATAAAAAATATGAATTGAAAGAAAATGATGTTTCATGTTGCATATGGATTTGTATCCATTGTGACAGACAGGGGGCGCTGTCGCCCCCTTGAACCCTCTGATCAGACACCAGACACCAGATAAAAGTCCAATAATAATTTTTATTCGGACCAAAGTGTGCACAAAGCACCCTCCACTCCACTATAGTCATAAACTATAACAATACAATAAACAATAATCAATCCTCCACTCCCAGACGTGTTGTCCCTCAGCTCGCCAGTCTGGGATTTCCCATAGTCCTTTTATAGTCCCTGACCAGGAAGTGTTTCCGATCCTCTCAGTCCATGTGATTCTTATCACTTCCGGGTCAGATCAAAATTCTTCTTCTTCATCCCGGAAGTACGTCATTTATTCTATTGCTGTGATTAAGACGTACTTCCGGGTTAGAGGTAAAATAGAAGTTTCAGAGCCTCTCTGCAGCATCCCATGGCGGCCCCGACGTTACAGGAAAACTCCAATGTCCATGATGCCCTGCTGGAATTCGGGGCATCTCCATGTCGCAGGGATGGCTCCCTCTGGCGCCATGGGGGTACTGGCCGGGATGAATAGTCCACACCATTATTGGCTGTAGAATTTCTAATACGTCCAGTCGTTTAACTCTTTCGATTCTTTGTTGCATGGCTTCTCCGTAATCATAAATCTAAACCTGTCCGAATTGTGGTTTCTTTGAAATTAAACTTGTCGTAGCTTTAATTATTGCGGGACCACAGACTCTCACAGCGCATGGTCCTGAGTCGTGTAAATCTACGCTCTGAGCATTGAATGATGGGAACGTGAACAGATTAATGTAGATTCGGATATTTCGCCCATAGTGTTTGTGGATTTCACTTTCGCCAGATAACAATCTTTTAATTCACACGGATACGCCTCTTCATTGGGAAGAAATACTACTTTTACGAATTAGACGATCTACAAGTCTCCGACTTAAACTTTAAATCTGACTAATATATTCGATCTCTTTTCGCTGTTCCGTTATTTCACCGAGTAATAATTTCCACTACTTTTCCCTGATGGCAACACAAATTAGATGATCTACAAGTCTCCGATTTAAACTTTAAAGCCTTACAAAATCTACATACCGTCATATCACCTATGTCCATATATTCGATCTCTTTTCGCTGTTCCGTTATTTCACCGAGTAATAATTTCCGTTTGTTAGCGCAAATGCGATCTTTACTCTCAGTGTTTTGAGACTTTCGAATTTTAGTACTTTCATAATCTCTGACCTGTTCTGCTCGTGTATCGCGCCAACGTTTTTGAACCTCTTTACGACGTTCTACTTTGTCTTCTACTCTTTGTCTTTTATTTCCGACCCCGCTTGGAACTGCTCAATTTTCAATTCAATTGATTATTACTTTCATTATTTTCCGAATTTGCACTTAGATTATTATCGTTCTTTTTTGAATTCTTTTCTCTCCACCGCTTTTGGGCTTCTTTCCAACGTGCTGCCCTTTCCTCGTTGCTTAGTCGTTGACGTGTCATCTAGAACATATAAAATGATTGTCCAGAAAAGGACCACATCGAAGGAAACGAATAGATTGTATGTCTTGTATTAAAATGAGGAAAACATAAACATTTATAAGAGCTGAGAGTGCAGGAAGTGTGTCTGACAAAAGCATTCACACGAATGAGAGGTGAGAGGGCGTGGGGCCGTGAACCAGAAATGGTTGAGAGGAGGACGGGACTTGTCCAAAATCTCTTGGCAAAAAGTCTCGTCTCACGGGACATGAAGTTATCTCTCTGAAAAAGTCACGTCTCAGGATTTCCTCATATAATAGAGAGATGTTTCTCTGGTATACTGAAGTAGAATTACAAGCATTTCTGAAGTTTCAAAGGCTTTTACTGACAATGACATGAAGTCTATATTTTTAGGTCTTGGCCCTTCTTTCTTTTTCAAGAGTTCTGCGATTCGCCCTGGCAGGCTGTCCATCAACTTCTGCGCCCAATCCTGACTGATGGCAGCTGCCCTTTCTTGCAGAATCAGAATTGGTGGGTTTTTGTTTGTCCACCCACCACCTCTTGAGGATTGACCACAAGGTCTCAACGGGGAGTTTCCCGGCCATAGACCCCAAATTTTGATGTTTTGTTCCCCGAGCCGCTTAGTTCTCACTTTTGCCTTCTGGCCCGGTGCTCCATCATGCTGGATTGTTCATTGTTGGTCACCAAACTAATTCATTTGCATTTATATAGCACTTTTTTTTATCAGTTACTCAAAGCGCTCAGCAATTGCACGTTAAGGGCCTTGCTCAAGGGCCCAACAGAGCAGTGTCCCTTTTGGCATTTACGGGATTTGAACTGGCAGCCTTCTGATTGGCAGTGCAGATCCCTAGCCTCAGAGCCACCACTCCTTGGCTCCTCAAACTGTTCTTGGATGGTTGGCAGAAGTTGCTCTCGCAGGAGTTTTTGGTCCCATTCTTTATTCCTGGCTGTGTTCTGAGCCCTGCACTGCCTTGGCTGACATGAAGGGTCTCAGGATGCTTTACTGTTGGCACAGTGACACAGGACCAATGGTAGCACCGCTCAGCTTTTCTTTTTTCTGGATGCCCCAAACAATCAGAAAAGGGGGTTCATCTGAGACAATGACTTGACCCCCAACAGTCCTCAGCAGTCCAATCCCAGAATATCAGTCTGTCCCTGATGTTTTCGTTGGCTTCTTTGCTACCCTTCTTGTCACCCACCAGGCCATCCTCCAAAAGTCTTCACCTCACTTCCACCTGCCTGCTGCCATTCCTGAGCAAGGCTCTACCCTGGTGGTGCCCGCAGTTAAAATCCACTTTAGGAGATGATCCTGACACTTGTTGGACTCTCTTGGGCTCCCTGAAGCCTTCTTCACCTCTCTATTGTAACTCAATCAGCGTGACAGAGTGACCTCCATCCTTGTCTTCATCACTGTCACGTGTGTGAACGAGAGGATCACCGATCATGGCTGTGTTCTTAGGCCCAATTGTGAGTGGCTTTTATTGACAATGACATGACGTTTATGCAAAGAGTCAATACAGAGTGAGTCAAAATTATGTTAACACTAATGGATTATTTTGATTTCGACCACACCTTTCCAGGTTGATGGACCATTGCCATGGCCTCCATACTCTTCTGATCTGACACTCTGTGATTTCTGGTTAAGGGGTCTGGTGAAAGAGTGCGTGGTTAGCAGGAAAGTTTGTGATATCAATGACCTGAAGGACAGAATACGGACTGCGGTATCATCTACTTCCCGTGAAGTGGCTTTAAATGGCACTGTGGCTCGTTGGTTTTTGTGTGTTGAACATGAAGGCGAACAGGTTGAGACATTCCTGTAAATCATCTTGCACATATGAAGTATGTTTTGTGAATAAATTGTTTCCGCCATTCAAATGTTAACATAATTTTGACTCACCCTGGTATTTGCAGTGTTGGCCCTTCTTTCTTTTTCAAGACCTCTGAAATTGGCCCTGGCAGGATGTCCATCAACTTCTGGGCCCAATCCTAACTGATGGCAGCCCATTCTTGCAGAATCAATGCTTGGAGTTTCTCAGAATTGGTGGGTTTCTGTTTGTTCACCTGCCGCCTCTTGAGGTTTCTCAATGGGGAGTTTCCTGGCCGTGGACCCCAAAATGTCGATGTTTTGTTCCCTGAGCCACTTAGTTGTCACTTTTGCCCTTATGACCCAGTGCTCCATCATGCTGGATTGTTCATTGTTGGTCACCAAACTTGTAACGGTGCTACACGAGTGATGTTGTCCTAAATGTATTTTGTTGCCTCGTCCCGTCCCGTCTTTCGTAGTGTCGTCCTGTTTACATGCTCTGTGTGTCTTTGTAAATATGCTCCCCTGAAAAAACAAAGGGGGAAGGATAACACTGTGGGACCGTAGCCCCTCATGTTAATTTGACCTGTCAATCCCATCACCTGCATCCGGGTCATTCACTATTTAAACAGGAGGACAACAAGGTAAAAAATAAAAAGAATCCCATTCTGCTATAGCGATAAGCATGGTGAGACTGTGTCTTGTTGTTTGGGGAGAGGAGCAAGCCATCATTTTCATCCGTATATAATCGCCACAGGACACATCTCCAGCTGAACAAGGTTCACAAACGTTATTCATTTTCCATTTAATCGTCTGGACTTTTACGTGCGTTTCGTATTTTCTCTGTGTCAGTGTGGGGTCAAGGGAGGGTTCATGTTGTATATTAACTTTTTGCTGCACCTTTTTAAATTTACATTCCGCCAGTCACTTTTGGGGTTGAGTGTTACGTCGGGTCAGGTTGGGGTGTGAAATATAAACTGCTTAAAAAAATGAAAGGAGCACTTTGTTAATCCGAGTGTTGCATCAAGTCAATGACGCTTGTGGGCTGTTGATCTGCTCAGTGAAGTAGCAGAGGGGCTTGTTCATCAGTTTCAGCTGCTTTGATGCACTAGAGGGGCCACAATGAGAAGACCCCCAGAACAGGAATGAATGGTTTCAAAGGTGGAGGGAGGCCACTGACATTTTTCCCTCCTCATCTGTTTTGTCACTCGTTTTGCATTTGGCTACGCTCAGTGTCACTACTGGTAGCATTAGGCCATACCTGGACCCTACAGAGCTGGCACAGGTAGTCCAACTTCTCCAGGATGGGAGGCACATCAATACGTGGCATTGCCAGAAGGTCTGCCGTGTCTCCCAGCACAGTCTCAAGGGCATGGAGGAGATTCCAGGAGACAAGCAGTTACTCGAGGAGAGCTGGACAGGGCCCCTCATAGAAGGTCCTTAACCCATCAGCAGGACTGGTATCTGCTCCTTTGGGTGAGGAGGAACAGGATGAGCACTGGCAGAGCCTACAAAATGACCTCCAGCAGGCAGGCCACTGGTGTGAATGTCTCTGACCAAACAATCAGAATCAGACTTCATGAGGGTGGCCTGAGGGCCCAAAGACCTCTAGTGGGCATCGTGGAGCTCGATTGGCATTTACCATAGAATACCAGAATTGGCAGGTCCACCACTGGCAGGCACCCTGTGCTTTTCACAGATGAGAGCAGGTTCACCCTGAGCACGTGTGACAGACGTGAAAGGGTCCGGAGAAGCCGTGGAGTACATTATGATGCCTATAACATCGTTCAGTATGACCGGTTTGGTGGTGGGTCAGTGATGGTCAGTTTGGGGGCATATCCATAGAGGTACGCACAGACCTCAACAGCCTGCACAACAGCATCTTGACTGCCATTAGGTATCAGGATGAAATCCTTGGACCCATTGTCAGACCCTATGCTGGTGCAATGGCTCCTGGGTTCCTGCTGGTGCACCATAATGGCCGGCCTCATGTGGCGAGAGGATGAAGGAATTGATCCCATTGACTGCCCCGTACGTTCACTCGCCTGACCTCAATCTAATAGAACACCTCTGGGTGGGACATTATGTTTGGGTCCATCTGACCAGGAGCTCAGTGATGTCCTGGTCCAGATCTGGGAGGAGATCCCCCAGGACACCATCTGTCATCTCATTAGGATGTCGTCAGGCATGGTGGGGGGACATACAAACTACTGAGTACGATTTGGAGTTGCTGCAATGACATTTCGGCCAAATGGACTCGCCTGCCTGCCACATCATTTTGTCCCTTTGATTTTTGGGGTTCATCATTTTCATTCCTTCCTTCCTTTCATTCCTAACACATCACCATATCAGTCCATAGCAGTACAGACAGCCAGCAGGATTTTCTTTCAGAATGACATCTGATGTGTTTTCAAAGTGGTCCTTTAAGTTTTTTCAGCAGTTTACATTGTTTGGAGGGTGGCATGGTGGCACAGTGGTAGTGCTGCTGCCTTGCAATTAGAAGACCCCCAGGTTTGCTTCCCAGGTCCTCCCTGCGTGGAGTTTGCATGCTCTTCCCATGTCTGCGTGGGTTTCCTCCCACAGTCCAACGACATGCAGGTTAGGTGCATTGGTGATCCTAAATTGTCCCTAGTGTGTGCTTGGTGTGTGGGTGTGTGTGCCCTGCGGTGGGTTGGCACCCTGCCAAGGGATTTGTTCATGCCTTGCACCCTGTGCTGGCTGGGATTGGCTCCAGCAGACCCCCGTGACCCTGTAGTTAGGATATAGCGGGTTGGACAATGACTGACTGACTCACGTTGTTTGGAGTTTGTTTCATTTCTTTTTTTATTATTAATTTGTACTCATTTTATTATTTTACATATTTGACTTATCTCTGATCGTCGATTGGGGAAGTTTATTTGGAAGAAGTACGGCTTGTCAGGTCTAACGCCCTCACGGGTCTTGGTGGTGTAGCTGCCGGTTAGGGAGATTGAGTCGGCCATTCCAAGCTGTTCTTCGATGGTTGGCTGATGTTTCTCTCGCAGGATGATTTTGGTAAAATTTGGTTTGGAAACGCCTTTCTGTTTTGGGAGACACCTTGGTGATCTTGGACGACCACCTCGTGTCTTCTCACTATGCCACATCTACCACAGCCTCCCAGTCTTTAGTCTGGTGGTCTCTGGCCCCGGGTTTTTATCCCCTCTACGCAGCTCTCTGGGCTTCAGTCCATCACTTTGGTTCCACCTGCACGGCATGTCACTGATCAGGAGCAGCTCCATCAAGCACTGGGCTCAATGCCGACAAAGATGTCACATGTTTGAACGTTGGAGTTAACGCGCTGGATTACTGTGTGGGTTTCTTTAAGGACGTTCTCATATCTTGATGTGTTGCTTCACTTCTTGCCAAAGGAATGTTTGGAACTCTAGATGCGCTCTTTGCTGTTGACACACAAAACCAAAAAAAAAATAACAGCCGTCTAAGACCATGTGAAGTGCCTCAGACCTTTGGATGGTATTGAACGTGGAGTTACAATACAATACAATTTATTTTTGTATCGCACAAAATCACACAAGGAGTGCCGCAATGAGCTTTAACAGAGCCTGCCTTTAGACAGGGGCCTTGACTCTTTAAGAAGAGAAAAGCCTTGTAGGGAAAAAAAAAATGGAAGAAACCTCAGGAAAGGCCAGTTCAAAGAGAGACCCCTTTCCAGGTAGGGTGGGTGTACCGTGGGTGTCAAAAAATACACAGAACAGGACACAAGTCATCATCAATACAATACAATAGAACAATAGAAACATTACAAGTTCACAGCAGAATTCAACAGTAGATGATATCCCATAATATGATTTGGATTTGTTCAGAGAGTCCTGGAGACCTCAGCCATCAAGCTGCATCCCCCATTGGCCATTGCACAGCTGAGTCAGTACTGGGTCAGCCAATCCGATGAAAGGATCCCTCTACCCCACGATTCCTGCCATCCTCCATCAGAGGTGACTTTACCTGAGGCAGGCAGAACAACTTAGCAGGTGGGCACTGGCACCAAGTGCCACTTTTGAGTACCGAGAAGAGCAACAGAACAGGTGAGGAGTGTTAGTAACAAATTCTAACTCTCATATTACAGTGGAACCTCGGTTTGCGAGCGTCATTTGTTCCGGAAACGTGCTTGTAATCCAAAGTACTCGTATAAAACCAAGGAGCTGGTGGTGGATTTTAGGAGGCCCAGGCCCCTCACGGACCCCGTGATCATCAGAGGTGACTGTGCATAGGGTGCAGACCTATAAATACCTGAGAGTGCAGCTGGATGACAAATTGGACTGGACTTCCAGTACTGATGATCTGTGTAAGAAAGGACAGAGCCGACTATACTTCATTAGAAGGCGGGCGTCCTTCAAGATCTGCAAGATCTCGGTTGTGGCGAGCGCCCTCTTCTACGCGGTGGTATGCTGGGGAGGCAGCATAAAGAAGAAGGACGCCTCACACCTGGACAGACTGGTGAGGAAGGCAGGCTCTATTGTAGGCACGGAGCTGGACAGTCTGACATCCGTGGCAGAGCGACGGGCGCTGAGCAGACTCCTGTCAGTCATGGAGAATCAACTGCATCCACTGAACAGGATCATCTCCAGACAGAGGAGCAGCTTCAGCGACAGACAGACTGCTGTCACCGTCCTGCTCCACTGACAGACTGAGGAGACCCCACACTATGCGACTCTTCAATTCCACCTGGGGGGGGTAAACATTAACATTATACAAAGTTATTGTCTGTTATACCTGCATTGTTATCACTCTTTAATTTAATATTGTGTTTATCAGTATGCAGCTGCTGGAGGATGTGAATTTAACCTTGGGATTAATAAAGTATCTATCTATCTATCTATCTATCTATCTATCTATCTATCTATCTATCTATCTATCTATCTATCTATCTATCTATCTATCTATTATATAGTGCCTTTCACATCTTTCACATCTATCTATCTATCTATCTATCTATCTATCTATCTATCTATCTATCTATCTATCATATAGTGCCTTTCACCCATCTATCTATCTATCTATCTATCTATCTATCTATCTATCTATCTATCTATCTATCTATCTATCTATCTATCTATCTATCTATCTATCTATCTATCTATCTATCTATCTATCTATATCAAAGCGAGTATCCCCAATAAGAAATGATGGAAACTCAGATGATTCGTTTCACAGCCCACAAATATTTATATAAAAATGATTAAAACAAAATATAAAGTAAAAATACATAAAACAAATAACCTGCACTTTACCTTTGAAAAGAATCGTGGCTGGAGTGAGGGAGACGAGAGAGGAGGAGGATTATTGTGTAGGATGACTTTCACTACAACTCACAGAATCGCATGACAAGCATCTTTTCTACATCCTCCAGAACATGTGGCCGTTGCTTTGATATTCTCGTGACTCCTTTCGCTGTATCTAGCCCCCTTATTTCTTCTCTCTTCTTTAATATTGTGCAAATCGTCAACGCAGACTTGTTATAAAATCTTACAATGTCGGCCACTCGCATACCTCGTTCGTGGTTCTCAATGATTTCCTTCTTAACTTCCCCTGTAATCATCTCCTTCTCCTCTCATCTCCCACCTTCCTTTTCAAACTTTTTCTTCATGGGGGCCATTTTCGCACAAACACTAACAGTATATGCTAGCACAGATGTTGACTATACAAGTGAGCCACAATCCCGCAGTGAGTGAGAGAGTGAGAGAGAGAAGTTGTGATCCCGTGAGGCTCGGCAGACGAAGCGTATACATACTACTCGTATTGAAAGACCTCGCTCGTTCATCAAGTCAGAATTTATTAAAATTTCTTACTCGTCTTACAAAACACTCACAGACCAAATTACCAGCAGTCCAAGGTTCCACTGTACTTATGTTTTAGTGCTAATGACTGACAACGGAGATGCAGTCTGCACAGTTAATCAGCAGCTCTAGTCAGTTAGGTGTACTAAACTGAAGTCGTGAGTCTTCAGCCAGGATTTGAAAGCTAAAACCGAAGGGGCATCTCTTATAGTAGCAGGCAGACCACTCCACAGTTTAGGGGGTCCTGTAACTAGAAGCTCAACCAGCTCAGTTCATTAGAGCGTGTACCCTCCACCATGGGCATTAAACACAAAACTAATGTGACTGTGGAATGGATGGTTGCAACTGGTAGATGAAAGGTGCTAGATAACACCAGTAACATGGAGGAGTTCACAGAACAATGTAAAGTACGTTGACGGGTTTGCTTAGCTGGGACAGCAACTGTGGGGACTTGAACTTTGGTGTCTTTAGATTACAGAGCAGGCCTTTCACAGCAGTGGAGTCATCAGCTTTGAACATCTGCACATTGCCAGGTCTCCTCCATTCTTCTGCTCATCGTAAGTGAACGGTCTCTCTCAAGTTCTCAGTTGGATTGAGATCCAGATTCTGGTTTGGCCTCTCCAGAACAACAACACTAGTGATTTAGGCTCGTTTTTTGGCTGAGAAATAAATCTCCTCCCAAGGTGTGGGCTTCTTGCAGACTTCACCCTACAGGATTTCTCCCTATTTTGCTGCATACCATTTCCACTCACAAGCCTCTCCAGGGCCTGCTGCAGAGATGCAACCCCAGAACTCTAGTCTGGTATCCCCCAATACTACACAGTGTTTGTGATAATGCGCAGCGTAACTTACCTCTTAGTCTGATGGCCTAAAAGCTCAATTTTGGTCTCAGCAGACCACAGAGCCTTTTTCCAGTTGTCTAATTCTGAAAAGTTGTCTGCGTTTTTTTTCTCTTGGCCATTCTCCATAAATTTGTGACTGCTGAAGCACCTGGGCACAGTCTCTTAAATAGATAGATAGATAGATAGATAGATAGATAGATAGATAGATAGATATGAAAGGCACTATATCATAGATAGATAGATAGATAGATAGATAGATAGATAGATAGATAGATAGATAGATAGATAGATAGATAGATATGAAAGACACTATATGATAGATAGATAGCTATGAAAGACACTATATGATAGATAGATATATGATAGATAGATAGATAGATAGATAGATAGATAGATAAGGCACTATATGATAAATAGATAGATAGAGAGATATGAAAGGCACTATATGATAGATAGATAGATAGATAGATAGATAGATAGATAGATAGATAGATAGATAGATTATATAACTGTCATGTAAGATGTAGAAGACACAGTATGTGAGATTAATAATAAAATAAGGTTCAATTCCTGGCAGGTATAACAGTCTATAACTTTGTATAATGTTATCGTTTACGCCCCCCAGGTGGAATTGAAGAGTCTCATAGTGTGGAGGAGGAATGATCTCCTCAGCCTGTCACTGAAGCTGCTCCTCTGTCTGGAGATGATCCTGTTACTCACTGTAGCTTGTCACTCCTTCAGAGTTCTCAGAGGTCTCTTGGTGCCCTCCATCCCTTGTGAGGTGGTCTCTTCTAGCAGATGTTCTTTCTATTTCTTCCTGACTGATTGAACTGGTGTGAGCTGAAAGACGGCAGAGGCTCTGAAATTGTTTGGATGCCAACCCAGCCGACCCTGTTTAGTGAAGGTTGTCACACATGTGCGCCTTGGGGACAGCTTAAAGCCTCTGGTGGTGGTAATTCCTATAGACTGGCACTTATTCTCGTCCTCCCTCTACAGACTGGATGATTGGCAACCTCATCACTTCCGGTGTCTGTTGACCTGGTCCCGCCTCTTCCTGCCTGGCTGGCATTTAACCGGAAGTGTCGCCATCTTGGGTAGTCTAATCCGAGACGTGTGTCCTTAGGTGTGTAGCTCCAAATCCTTATCTTTCTCTTGTCCTCTTTTACAACGTTAGTTTTTGGACTAAAGGTGTCACTAGGGACCTTAGCCAGAGACCACAGCAAAAGTAGTGCTCCTGGCATGCTCTTTAACTCCATCTCCATCTTTCTCTCTGGTTAAAAAGATGACCTCCGTCTTCCGGTGCCCCGTTTATATCTGCCTCCTCCTGGAAGGGGGCGGTGTTTCCAATGCCTGGTGGGGGCAGGGCTAGTTCCCGTATCCTGGCAACAACTCCATGCTGCAAGGGACACCAGAGACTCTGTGAGCAGTAGCGCCCCCTCCTGCCCAGCGGTGGTCCCCGTCCCCATCTCCTGACTTGTCCTTTTCAAGAAGTGGGTTGCAGTGTTCTTTTTCTCATCATGGCATAATTTAGCCCACCATACTGACGTTTCCATATTCAGGTGGATTTAGACCCCAATCAAGTGAAACTCCAGACTGGTGACCTCCGTTGAACTAATTCTGGGTCTTTTGAAGCCAATGGTCAGCACCAGTGATGGTTTACTGAGGTGAATGCTTAAGTTAGCCCACCGTAATGACTACAAGTTGCCCCTCCAACACTCATCTCCATCCGTAGGTCCTACACAGATTTTTCTTTGGTGTTGGCATATTAGTGGCTCCAGGTGGCAGGACAGCGAAGTGAGCAGAAAGCTTATTTCAATGATGCATCAATCACGCATTCTGATGCCCATCCATGTTCTTAAACAGTTGTTCTACGCTTGTAATGGAACGGGGGTCACGTGACTTTGGCATGATGGTCTCTGCTGATCAAGTGAAACCCCAGAGTGATGACCTCCATTGAACTAATTCTGGCACTTCTAAAGCCAGTGGTCTGCACCAGTGATGATTCAGGGGTGTCATATTAAGGGGTCTAGATGCTAGGGGTCACTGTTGCCCCTTAAACTCAACAGACAGACACGCAAGCAGTGCTAATATTTATGTCTGTTGGAATGAAAAATGTAAGGCATATGTCTCTGTTGTATGCTGTTTGGTACTGGATTCATAAAAGCAGAATTAATTTTTGTGTTGCGTCATCTGTGGGAATGAAAAGTACAAATGCATATCTCTGTTATAGGCCATTTAGTATGAGAATCGTTAAAGCAGTGTTCATGTTTGTGATGCACCATCTGTCTATTGGAATGAAAAATAAAAGGAATATGTCTCAGTTATATGTCATTTGGTATAGGATTTGGACAAACTGTGTTAATTTGTGATGCACAATCTGTTGGAATGAAAAATACATGGCAACTGTCTTTGTTCAATGCAATTTGGTATGGGTTTTATAAAAGCAGTGCTAATATGAATGTCTGTTGGAGCAAAAATACAAGGCATATGTCTCTGTTATATGCCATTTGGTGTAGGATTCACAAAAGCAGCATTAATTTTTGTGATGCACCATCTGTGGGAATGAAAAAAAGAAGGCATCTCCCTCTTGTATAGTCCATTTTGTATGGGCTTTTGAAAAGCTGTGTTCATTTGTGATGCTCCATGTGTTGGAGTGAAAAACAAAAGCCAAATGTCTGTGTTATATGCCATTTGGTGTGGGATTCATCAAAGCAGCATTCATTTTTGTGATGTGTCATCTGTGGGAATGAAGGGCATGTCTCTGTTATATGCCATTTGGTATGAGGTTCGTCGCAGCCATGTTTGTGATGCGCCATCTGTTGGAATGACAAATACATGGCAAATGTGTTTGTTCAATGCAATTCGGTATGGGTTTTATAAAAGCAGTGCTAATATGAATGTCTGTTGGAGCAAAAAATACCAGGCATATGTCTCTGTTATATACCATTTGGTGTAGGATTCACAAAAGCAGCATTAATTTTTGTGATGCACCATCTGTGGGAATGAAAAAAAAATACAAGTGCATGTCTCTGTTATATGCCATTTAGTAGGGAATTTTCAAAAGCAGCATTCATGTTTGCGTGATGGTTGTGATTCTGTTGGAATGAAAAATACAAGGCATCTGTCTCTTGTATAGTCCATTTTGTATTGGCTTTTGAAAGTGAGTGAAAAGCTGTGTTCATTTGTGATGCTCCATGTGTTGGAGTGAAAAACAAAAGCCAAATGTCTGTGTTATATCCCATTTGGTGTGGGATTCATCAAAGCAGCATTCATTTTTGTGATATGTCATCTGTGGGAATGAAGGGCATGTCTCTGTTATATGCCATTTGGTATGAGGTTCGTCGCAGCCGTTTTTGTGATGCGCCATCTGTTGGAATGACACATGCAATGCACTTCATTACTAAAAATGTTTGTGGTGTGCAATCTTTGTTAATGACAGACACACAGACAGACCGACAGACGCTTATCGTTTTATTAAGGTGGACATTTTCCCCTCCCACAAAGACATTGAAGAGTTTCTAGACTCCCAGTATTTTTCATTAGTTATTTTATTTTTGGGGCCTTTGTTGACTGCTTTGAAATGTATTTTAGAACGTTCCGTTTTGACGCCATTTTGTTGATGTAATTACACGTTTCTATACGTGCATTTTAAGTCATGTCAGAGTTGCTACTTTTTTTGTTCTCACAAACTTAATTTTTTTATTTTTCCGTTTTCGTTCGGTTCTCTTGTTTAGGTTCGTGTCATGTGACCACGATCAGCACCTTTGTGAGGTAAGCAGTTCTTATACGCTGTAAATATGGCGGTGGTTTAGTGTTTTTGGTATCGCTCCAAAGATCTTTCGCGACTGTGCCTTGTTTCATTTCGGTTCGTTGATCCCCTTTGTGACTTTGACTTTGAGGTTTGGTTTGCCCCTACGTTGAGTTCCCTCATCATTCTTTTTGATCTTCTGGCTTTGGCCTGGCCTGGCGCGGACTAGGATTTGAGTCTTGTTGTGTTTTCCCTCTCACAGTACTCCTTGCATACGCTGCCTCATATCATATGTGACTCGGCTGTTATGGATGCCACACGGGGGTCACGCCCACAATGCTGATTTATGTAGGAGTCTAACTGAAGACCCCTAGAGCTCAGCTCCACTAAGCAGGTGTCTGCTATGCAGTGATGTTAGGATTAGGGATGTGGGAGGGGCTCCCTGACTCAAACAGTGATGGTTGGGACACCAACGTGCGATCCCATTGGCTGTCCAGCAGAGCTCAGTCTGCAGCTACAACCCTATTCGTCCATTTTTTATCTGAGTTTGCAGTTATCTCCCCCAAGACTTTTCACCATTTACTAAACCTCAGGTACCCTTTTTTGTTAACAACGTTGGCTTACCTTCTCACTTTTTGGTTTTTGTTGTCCTGTTTACGATCCTAGTGTGACCTTTTTTTTTTTTTTTTGACTCCGTATTATTTTCTCTTCCTCTTTTTCTTCCGAGACAGCACGGCATCAAGAAGCAAAGTAAGTTTCACCACAAGGGGGCCTCCCCTTACAGTGCAGGAGCAAACCCCGAGATAAAAACACACACACGGCACGGAGAAGAGGACCAAACTCTGCGGTGACGTGCTACCGTTTCATTGGACATTTCATTGTCCATCTCGCCACGTGGTTGTGTGAATTTCTGGTCAGATTTTGTCCAAGCGTTAGGTCAAAACACTGACAATCTGAGTAGCTCTGTTTTCTCCAAATTTTCCATCTCGGGGGGTTCACAAGAAATGTCCGACTTGGATTTTTCCCTTTGTCACTGCAGCATAAATTAGGCGTGAAATGTCCAGTGACCTGCTTTACAGGCACACTGGGGTGGTCTCCAGGGGCTGAGAGGGATCAGCTGAACCGTGTCCTGGGACCATGTGGGGTCCTGAGTCGTCAGTACACTGGTGGTCAGTTAGGGGCACACAGATCAGGGATCAACTGACAGGGTCAGAATCAGAAACAGAGACAGAAAAGGGGACAGTGACTATGCTGGGAAACATGAGACCCTTACGTGAGGACACACTGGTGGTCAGTGTCTTCATTGAGAGTGGGGTTCATGGAGTTAAATGGGTGGGCTCGTCTCAAAGGATCGAACTGGGTGGTGACAAAAAATAGGGGTCTGTGATTATGTGGGAACGAACTGAGGAGGCCAGTTGAATCAGAGACAAAAAGAGGAGCGAACTGGTCAGGTGGGCACAAGGGTGGTTCAGCGACTGAACTGGCACTTGTTGGGAGGGAGGTAAAATGCTGGGTGGCAGACCTCTGATTTGGGTTATGCTTGGCATCTGTAGAAGGTGAGTGGACCTGGCTTGGGGGGGTTACGCTAGCTGTCCTGGTCAGTTGGGGGTCTCCAGTGAGAGTCACACTTGGGGGAGTCTGCTGTGGGTCCTCTGGCCAGCGAGGAGACGTCGCAGGCCCTGCAGTGAACTTATTGCCAATTTTCTGCATTTTGCCTTTTTTTTTTCTTTTTTGCCAGCTGAGGAATTCCAAACATTTCCTGCTCCGATGTCAGGAGCTGCGTCTCCAGGGCCAGAGAGCCCAGTGCCGGACCCTGGCTAATCCTCACTGAGTTTGGAGTCCGTTGTGTGCTGTCCAGAGCCGGCCGGATGTGACCCCTGGACGTTCACCCGCCGAGGGGCCCTGGGCTTCTCGCTCTCATCTCATCTGCCGAGATGTTTTTCAAGTGAGCTGGAATCTGGCAGCTGAGGAGGGGGTGATTCAGAGCTCCATGAACGTTCCGGTAAACAAACTCGGGACAAGTGGGTTAGGGGGGCCCCCTCCCACCGCACAGCTGGCTCTCATCAGCATCTGGCGTGTGTCTCCTTGGGCCTGGCACTCCCCGGCGCCCTCTGCTTGCCTCTCTCAATCCTGCAGCGTTGTGCTTCGACAGATTCTTCAGGACCCCTGCGGTAGATGGGGGATGGAGGATTGGCAGTTTGTTGGATTAACCGGCAGAGGCTGGCACTGCTATTGGGTGCATGCTGGTTTGGGCAGCGTTGCTTAAGGGGTTTGAGGAACAGGAAAGCAGCTGGCATCTTTGTGGCTAAACTGGAAGGTGAGAGGTCACTTGTTTCTCAAATTGGGAGCTTAATTGGGAGCTTTTGCAACCTGAATGACACAAGGAACAGAAAGGTGGCACAAGGGCTTTGTGAAATAACTGACTGCCCGCCACATGCACAGGTTTGCGATAATGTCGTACCCATACCCACACTTTATCTACCTCAGGACGGGAGACGGGAGTGTAACCTGGCAGCATTGGGCACCAAACAGGAATCAGACCGAACTGGGTGAGGATGCCCACCCATGCAACAAAATTACTGGTGCCTTGTGGTGGCACAGTGGGTAGGGCGGCTCCCTCATGGATCCAGTTTTCCATGCCCAGTCCTTCCCTTTTGTTTAATTTGTGTCTGGGTGGATTTCCGTCCAGTTCTCCTTCCATGTTTCATAGACAAACCAGAAAGGATGACTGGGAAATCTACAGTGAGTATGCCCTGTTATGGACTGGCCCTCCATTTAAAGGGTTGGTTCCTGTCTGGCCCTCCATGACGCTAAGCAGGTGTGTTTAAAAACTCTTAATGAATGGCAAATAAGAGGTAGTGCGCACATACATACATACATACATACATACATACATACATACATACTTACTGATAGATGGCACAAGGATTCGTTTGCAGGTCGTTTGCCCTCTGCAACCCCCAGCGCAGCCCCCAGCGCAGCCCCCGTACTACCCAGAAAGGCAGGAAAGCCAGCTGCTCAGATAGACTCTTTTAACAGATGTGGTAGAAATGGCTGACTTTAAATCTATAAATCTATTAATAATCAACCTGAAGAACCAGGCAGGAGGAAGCTTGTCCATTGCGTCTTTTATTTATTTATTTCTCATCATGAAGAGGGTCCACTCCATTGCAGATGCCTGGTCACAAAGTAAAGACAGAGAGCTGTATTAGGCATACAGTATATAAACGAAAGACCTCTGTGTGTGTGTGTGTGTTTTTAATCAAGCAGTCCGCTCTGCTCATGCTCCACCACAGCCACTAGATGGCGCGTGTGTGTACTTTTAAATGTTTTTGGTGCCTGCATGCACCTCAGTTCTCACTGTAAGATGTGTGTGTGTGTGTGTGTGTGTTCGTATGGAGTCATCTGCTCTGTTCACGCTCAACCACAGCCACTAGATGGCGCATGTGTGCACAAGTTTTTTTGGTGCTTGCATGCACCTCACTTCTCACTACGAATGGCCGCCGCGCGACAACGACATGGTGCTAATGACAGAGATGAAGCGACACAACGTCAAAACGAGTAAGTGAAACACCCCGGCAATGGAAGGGCAAGGCATGTGTCTATCTGGAGGTATTTTCTCATAGGACTCCTATGGCAGCAATACAGCTAAGATATGGCATCGCCAGGGTCTCCTTACAAAAGTCAGTGGGGCAGCAAGCACAAGTGGGTCCACATCCCCTGCACTTGGTGCTCGACACCACTCCAAGTTCACAAATCTAGAAAACTGCTAGGGAGGCTTTGGGTTGTTTATTGTCTCAAAGACTACACACAGCTGTTTGTAGATAACTGAATTTACATAACAGTAACAGTGGCTCTCTAGCTTGCAGTCACTCTGATTGGCTGGAAGACGTGAGGTGTGTCACCATATAGACGTGACAACACTTTTTCTACACGGTCCCCCCATTTGAGGGCACCATAATGTTTGGCCCAATTGGCGTCACAGGTGTGTGTGATGGCTCAGGTGGATTTCATGGCTTCATCAAATACCTCTGCCTGCTTCTACCCATTGGAGTTTGTAATCGCTGTTGTTCAACATGAGGACCAGAGCTGTGGCAATGAAAGTCAAAGAAGCCATCATGAGGTTGAAAAAACAAGAATAAAACCATCAGAGACATCAATAAAACCTGAGGATGAGTGAAATCAACTGTCTGGAATATCATGAAGAAGGAAGAACACACTGGTGGGCTCAGTAATCACAAAGGGACTGCTAGGCCAAAGAAGACCACCACTGCTGATGACAGAAGAATCCTCACTTTGGTAAAAGAATAAGCCCCCCCACGCCTGTCTGACAGATCATACACAGTCTTCAGGGGGCCGATGTGTGTGTGTCAGAGACAACTATCAGCAGAAGACTTCATGAGCAGAAACACAGAGGAGGACACACAGCAAGATGAACACCACAAACACACGACGTCACATTACAGTTTGAGGGAAAGGACTTAAAGAGCCTGAAGAATTCTGGGAAAAGATCTTGTGGGCCAACAAGACAAAGATGAACCTCATCTGTTAAACATGGCGGTGCTGGGGGTGTTATGGCTTGAGCATGTATGGCTGCCACAGAGACTGGCACACTTCTCTTCAGTGATGATGGGACTGCTGACAGCAGCAGCACGATGAATTCTGAGGTGTAGAGAAACATCTGATCTGCTCAAGTTCTGCAAATGTCTCCAAACTCAGAGACGGCATTTCATCCTCCAACAAGATAATGAGACCAAACACACTGCTGAGGACCACAGAGGAGATCATCAAAGCTAAAAGAGGCCAAGCCAGTCACTTGATTTCATTTTAACTGAGCAGGCCTTCCATTTACTGAAGAGAAAGCTTAAGGGGATCTGCTATATAGTGCCTGTCATATCTATCTATCTATCTATCTATCTATCTATCTATCTATCTATCTATCTATCTATCTATCTATCTATCTATCCGTGATCTATAGTGCTATCTATCATCTATCTATCTATCTATCTATCTATCTATCTATCTATCTATCTATCTATCTATCTATCTATCTATCTATCTATCTATCTATCTATCTATCTATCCTATATAGTCTATCATATCTATCTATCTATCTATCTATCTATCTATCTATCTATCTATCTATAGATATAGTGCCTGTCATATCTATCTATCTATCTATCTATCTATCTATCTATCTATCTATCTATCTATCTATCTATCTATCTATCTATCTATCTATCCTGTGATATAGTGCCTGTCATATCTATCTATCTATCTATCTATCTATCTATCTATCTATCTATCTATCTATCTATCTATCCGTGATATAGTGCCTGTCATATCTATCTATCTATCTATCTATCTATCTATCTATCTATCTATCTATCTATTATAACCAGCTTACATGCCCCAAAATTAAAGTCTCACTTCTACTACATTCTTGGACCTTACAATACTTTTCAATGCTTCTTGAGTTCCTGTGTGTGTGACGTCTGTCAAGTCTTAATGGATACCTGATAGTCAGCCAACGTCTTGAACACTCACCCAGAGCGTTTGTTGTTCACTTCACCTTTATCGGGTTTTCCTGATATGCTTGTACAGGTTCTTGACATTTCCTAACCCTTCAATACTACTGTACTTCCACGATTTTGATGCTATACTTCTAATATGGAAAGCATACCAAAACCTTTTATGCACAATAACTATGTCACTCCTAAATGACTATGAGACCCCGAAGTCTCATTTCTCTTGCACGCTGACACAACAGAATGAAGAATGCGTCCTTCTAAATTGCACCAAGCTGATATATTGACTGATTGATACTCACATCTACACCTGCCAGAACGTTGGCTGGCACAGTTAAGTCTCTGATGGCCATTGCAGGTGCAGAGCTAGCAAGGTCTTCCCGTGTCCATGTGAGTTCTCTCCTGGTCCTTCACCTTTGAAAACACATGGATTTGGTCCTAAGGTCACTTTAAAGGGGTGTGCGGTTCTCCTGATATCTCTGCAAAGGATGAAGGTCCAAGTCTTTAGAGTCCTGGTGCTTCCTGTTTGTGAGACATGGACGCTATCTAGTGACCTGAGATGAAGACTGAACTCCTTCAGTGCTGTGCCTCTCCGGGAAAATCCTTGGGTACCGCTGGTGTGACTTTGTGTTGCTCACGCAGTCCCAAATGAGGCCCATGACCTGCATAGTGAGGGAGTGTTTGCACTACAGCCATGCGGCACCATTACCCAAGGGTGATTTGGCTCACAAGATCCGAGTGGCTGGACCAGTCCAAGGGGACACCCACGTAACAGATAGAGGGTCATTTTTACAGAGTGTGGGACTGGACTGCGTGTCTGCCTGTGGGGCTGCCAACCAGGATCCTAAGCTATTTTGTCATGTGGTGGGTGCGACAATGTGCTGTATCAGTGCCTGCTCCCCAACCTGACCTGATCTGTGATTCTCAGTCCATCTAATCTTAAGTGTGGATGAATGAGCCCAGTGATGGACTGGTTCCCCATGCAGGGCTGGTTGCTTGTGCCAGTGCTGGCTTGCTGGATGAACATCTAAGAAGAGGAGACCATTCAGTCCATTTGTCACACTTTTGTTTAGCTAACAGCTCAGCTTACCCCGCATATCTCATCCAGATCCTTCTTAAAGGTTGTGAAGTTTTCTGGTTCATCTCCATGCTTCAAAAGTTTTAAGAATGACCCAAGTGTTGGTTTCCACAAAGTTTGCTCCTTCAGTGTTTTTAAATTTTTTTGTGAGATGTTTCTGTGGTATACTGAAGTAAAATTATAAGCATTTCAGAAGTTTCAGAGGCTTTTATTGACGATGACATGAAGTTTATGCTCAGAGTCCATATTTGCAGCACCTTTCCATTTATAATGTCGTCTGTGGCACAAACAGGGTCTCTCCTGCTGGCTTCTCCTCGTCCAGGCTAGACTGCACACAAAGGTTCAAATCCCCACATGCAGGGTTGAATCGTAGAGAATCAGCAGGCCCATAGGCGTGGACGGCTGTTAGGACTGATGAGTTTTGTGTGCTCAGCCCTAACAGCCTGAGATCCCGAGTGGTCACATCTACTCTGCATGACACTGCAGAAGGCAGCAGACGCCAGCGCCGTGGTTTCTCCCACCAATCTGTACTATTTTTGACCCACATCGTGGGAAAAATGCTCCATTTTGTGGGCTGCTTTTAAGCATATTGTCATTTCTTCTTGAAATGTGTAATTTGCATGTTTTAACAGCCACTCGTCTTCATCTTTGCTGAAAGGTTCTTAGAAGCAGCGGTCAGGGTGGTGAGGTGGAGCGGTGGGCCGACTGGCCATTCTGTCCAGAAATTGAATCTTCTGGCGCTTCATGGACATGCAGAGCGTCTCCTTCTAGCTGGCGGGCATTCACAATTGCCAAGACCCCCGGGGGGCTTCTAAAATTGCTCAAATAAGAAAATTGAAACCATACTGGGACCCAAGAAGAGGATTATCACTGTAATGACAGCAGAGCCACACACAGACAAATAGCAGTGGCCATGAAATAAGAAACAGCAGGCGCTTTTGTTTCCATTCAAGCTCGTTTCTCACGTGAAAAATGGAGAGCAACCTTATTATTAAGACAGCAATAATTATCATTCAACAGAGAGAACTGACATCTGATGTGTGTCACTACCAGTGCCACTACTTAGTGGGGACTTGTGAGGGTATGAGAGGACAGCATGGATGGTCACTTAACTCAGTCACTTGAGTCCTGGTGCCAGATAAGGAAAGAAGTAATAATAATAATAATAATAATAATAATAATAATAATAATTACATGACTCCTCTCCTCCATCTCATCCCCCTCATCCATACCCCCCTAAGAAGTGCAAAATCGTCTGCAAGTCACCTGACCTGCTGTTATACTTAAGCAGAGTAAAGCAGACAGGCCTGCTCCTTGTGGTGTTGCCAACACAGTCCTTGAATCTCACAGATGGTGGTCTCCCTTAAAAGTCCAGGACACCACAGGCTCACCAGACCTGCAGATCTCTGAGAAGACCCCTTAACTGGGATGGCAGAATGGTATTGAAGGTGGTGGAAAAAAAATATCCTCCTGTTCCAGATTAGAGTCAGCCTTGAGGTGCAGATAATTGTATCCTTCACTCCAGTCTTTCAAACTGCAGGGGGTCCAGGTGGTCTACCACAAGTCCAGGACCAGCCTCTCAAAGGTCTTCATGATGTGAGACGTGAGTGCCACAGGTCTGTAGTTATTAGGTGAGGAGAGGCCTGCCGTCTTTGAAACAGACTGTGTCTCATCTCTCTTATCTGCACACCCCATAAGTGCAGAATCTTCTGAGAATTTCTGGAAGTGACCTGACCTGCTATTATATTTGTAGTCACACATGTACAGAGTGAAGAGAAGAGGGGATAGGCCTGTTTCTTGTGGTACTCCAGTGTTACTCACACAGTCCTTGAGTCTCACAAACTGTGATCTGCCTACCAGAACACCATTGGCTCATCCACCTGCACATCTTTGTGTTTATCCCTTAACAGGGATGGCTGAATGATACTGAAGGCACTGGAGAAATCAAAGAACATAATCCTTACAGTGCAGCCATCTTTGTGCACGTGAGAATAAGCCTTGTGGAGCAGATGCATAATTGTATCCTCCACTCAAGTCTTTGTCTAATAGGTAAACTGCAGGGGGTCCAGGAGGTCTGCCACAAGTGGACTCGCATAGTTCAGGACCAGCCTCTCAAAGGTCTTCATGATGTGAGACGTGCCACTGGTCTGTAGTCACTAGGTGAAGAGGCACCTGCCATCTTTGGAACAGACTTTGTCTCATCCCCTTACCAATACACCCCAGTAAGTGCAGATAGCCCATCATCCAGGACACTACAGTCTCACCGACCTGCAGATGTCTGAGCAGACCCCTTAATGGGGATGGCTGGATGGTATTGAAAGAGGTGGGGAAATCAAAAAAATATCCTTCTGTTCCAGATTAGAGTCAGCTTTGTGGAGCAGATGGATAATTGTATCCTCCACTCCAGTCTTTGTCCAATAGGCAAACTGTAGTAAGTCCAGGTGGTCTACCACAAGAGGACTCACATAGTCCAGGACCAGCCTCTCAGAGGTCTTCATGATGTGAGATGTGCCACTGGTCTGTAGTCATTAGGTGAATGGAACAGATTCTGTCTCATCTCCCTTATCTGTACACCCCATAAGTGCAGAATCATCTGAGAATTTCTGGAAGTGACCTGACCTGCTGTGATATTTGTAGTCACACATGTACAGAGTGAAGAGAAGAGGGGATAGGCCTGTCTCTTGTGGTACTATAGTGTTGCTCACAGCCCTTGAGTCTCATAGATGGTGGTCTACCTGACTGATAGCCCATCATCTAGGACATCACAGGCTCACCCATCTTCATTGCTCAGTGTTTACCCCTTAACGGGGAGGTCTCTGGAGGCACCATAGAAATCAAAGAACAGAATCCATGGACAAATGATTACATCCTCCACTCCAGTCTTTCAAACTGCAGGGGGTCCAGGAGGTCTGCCACAAGAGGACTCACATAGTTCAGGACCAGCCTCTCAAAGGTCTTCATGATGTGAGACGTGCCACAGGTCTCTAGGCATTAGGTGAAGAGGCACCTGCCATCTTTGGATCAGACTTTGTCTTGTCCCCCTTGCAAATACCCCCCATAAGTGTAGAATCCTCTCAGAATTTCTGAAAGTGACACGACCTGCTGTTATTTTGATAGCAGATGGATAATTGTATCCTCCTCTCCAGTCTTTGTCCAATAGGCAAACTGCAGGGGGTCCAGGTGGTCTACCACAAAGGGACTCATATAGTCCAGGACCAGCCTCTCAAAGGTCTTCATGATGTGAGACATGCCACTGGTCTGTAGTCATTTGGTGTGCCATCTTTGGATAACACACTTTGTCTCATCCCCCTTGTCACTACACCCCCATAAGTGCAGAATCTTCTGAGAATTTCTGAAGGTGACCTTGACCTGTTTTTATATTTCTACTCAGAGGTGTACATAGTGAAGAGTAAAGCAGACCGGCCTGGTCCTTGTGGTGTTGCTCACCCAGTCCAGGAGTCTCACAAACTGTGGCCTGCCTGACTGATGGATAATTTCATCCCTCCCTCTAGTCTTCCAAACTGCAGGGGGTCCAGGTGGTCTACCACAATAGGACTCCCATAGTCTAGGACCAGCCTCTTCACGATGTGAGACGTTACGTGCCGCTGGCCTGTAGTCATTAGGTGAGGAGAGGCGCCTGCCATCTTTGGAACAGACGTTCACTTCATTTCAAAGAAAAGTCCGCTTTTCCAGGTGTCCTGGTTATTTAATCCATTATTTACCAGTTAGGTGGTCTGATGCTGAAGTCATTGCAGCCTTTCTTTCATGCGGTGTCATTCGCTCCATGTTGTTTTCAATAGGGGACAATGAAAGGAGCAAATGACGCGGAAAAAGGGAAAACTAATAGGAACACAACAAAAGAGAGTTAAGCATTTAACACTTTGGCAAAAATAGAAATGTGTTTTCCTGAATGCAGAATAGAGGAAGAGCTAATTAAATGAGACCAGTCATTACCACTGGGTGGAACAAAAACCCGCCGCCACAGTGGGCCCCCCAGGACTTTCCTCGACCATTAGGCAGAGCTTGAGGATGAGCTGCTGGACCCCGAGGATGAAGGTAGTCTTGTGTTCCGCAGGCTCATTGCCACCCAGTAGGCTTGTGCAGGACTTGAATTTGACTGTTCTTGCTCAGCAGGTCACGGATGATGACAGGCACAATGCCTGAGCACTGCGCCACTTGACAGCATATTGCCATGACAGGTTCAAGCGGCACGCCTCTGCTCAAAGCCGTTCTGCACTTCTGTAGGTGAACTCACATGACACCTGAAGCATGCATTGTCATCGTCACATCAGTCTGTCTGTCCCTCCATCTGTCTGCAGAGAGCAAGTCGGTTCCCAGGGCTCTGATTTTAACACGTATTTCCTTGAAGAATAAGTCGAGAAAGTTGCGTGTACATGGTGATGTCTCACATAAAGAGGACTTCGTTAAAGTGCATTGGTGATTTAAGCAGAGAAGAATTGCAAAGTGCCTCACAACGGGTACCCCGCGGGCAACTGACATACACGGGTTACCCCCACAAGGATAACGAGTGCCAGCAATTCTCCATGGGGAACGGTGACTAAAATGGAATTCCTGTGAGTTGTATAATAAAGTTTTTTTTTTAAAGTTCTAGAAATGTTTGGGTATGCAAGAGAGACGTACCACGTGTGATAAATGTGATGTCATTGAAAAAAAGAAAGTCGGGAATGGTCTCCCCTAGACTTTCTCGTATACTCAGGCTAGCCGTCACCTGCATCTTCACCCACATAGTAGTGAAACAGGACAAACTTTAAAAATCAACCAACAAACGGGTATCACTAGCTAAGTGGAGGCCAGGTACGCTCCAAAACGCAGAGGTAGAGCGACTCGAACGGAGGCTGGCGCGTGAGTGAGTGAGTGAGTGAGTGAGTGAGTGAGTGAGTGAGTGAGTGAAGAGGGCAACACCCAGCTCTCCACTCCTGGCATCACACTTCCCCCTCCCCTCGGCCCGCAGTCTCTCTCTCGGATTAGCACGAATAAGTCACTCCTGCCAGCGAGCTTTGATACTTAGCGAGATGAGAGAAGTCGCAAAATCAACCGGAGCGTTCAAGCAAATTATAGAGAAAAACCCGATCTAAATCCGTTAAGTAGTTCTCTCGTGAAAAGCGGACAGACAGACAGATGTTGGATTTTATATATATATATAGAGAGAGAGAGACTAGATGTCCCCTGCGACTCTGCCCGCTTAGCAGTGATACAGGACAAACGTTAAAGATCAATACACAAACAGCTAAGCAAAGGCAAGGAACACTCCAACACGTGGCGAGAGGTAGAGGCTGGCACGTGAGTGAAGTGGGCCCCGCCCGGCCCGGCTCCCCACTCCTGACGTCACGCTTCCCCTCCCCTCGGCCCGCAGGCTCTCTCTCGGATTAGAACGAATAAATCACTCCTGCCAGCGAGCTTTGATACTTAGCGAGATGAGAGAAGTCGCAAAATCAACCGGAACGTTCAAGCAAATTATAGAGAAAAACCCGATCTAAATCCGTTAAGTAGTTCTCTCGTGAAAAGCGGACAGACAGACAGACAGACAGATGTTGGATTTTATATATATATATAGAGAGAGAGACTAGCTGTCCCCTGCGGCTCCGCCCGCGTAGCAGTAATACAGGACAAACGTTAAAGATCAATACACAAACGGGTATCCCTAGCTAAGCAAAGGCAAAGAAATTATAGAGAAAAACCCGATCTAGATCTGTTAACTAATTCTCTCATGAAAAGCGGACAGACAGAAAGATGTTGGATGTTATATACAGTGATCCCTCGCTATATCGCGCTTCGACTTTCGGCTTCACTCTATCGCGGATTTTAAATGTAAGCATATCTAAATATATATCGCAGATTTTTTTGCTGGTTCGCAGAGTTCTGCGGGCAATGGGTCTTTTAATTTATGGTACATGCTTCCTCAGTTGCTTAGCCCAGTTGATTTCATACAAGGGACGCTATTGCAAGATGGCCGAGGAGCTACCCAATCAGAGCACGTATTACATATTAAATAAAACTCCTCAATGATATACAATATGCTTCCCCTGCAATGCTTCGTATACTTGAAATCCCAAACAGCACGTATTGATTTTTGATTGTTTGCTTGTCTCTCTCTCTCTGACATTCTCTGCTCCGGATGGAGGGGTTGTTCGCACACTGACCTAGAGGATACGGACGCTCCTCTAAAAAATGCTGAAAGACTACCTTCACATTGCTGCCATCCTTGTAGCTGCTTTGTCCGGCGGTGCCTCGCATACTT
This sequence comes from Polypterus senegalus, assembly GCF_016835505.1. NCBI lineage: Eukaryota > Metazoa > Chordata > Cladistia > Polypteriformes > Polypteridae > Polypterus > Polypterus senegalus. The sequence continues at coordinate 21,171,379 of NC_053156.1, read as the reverse complement.
AAAAGCCCAAACAGCCCTACTGATTTTTGATTGTTTGCCTTTCTCTCTCTCTGACATTCTCTGCTCCTGACGCGCGCACTCCTTTGCATTCTTTTAATTGTGAGACGGAACTGTCATCTCTGTCTTGTCATGGAGCACAGTTTAAACTTTTGACTAAAGGGTGTTATTTCATGTCTAGAGGGGCTCTAATAATGTTAGAAAATGTATTTAGAAGGTCGTAAACAGGTTTTCTATGCTCTAACTGCGAAAATATTCGATTTATAAATAAAGAATCCTACTTCGCGGAAATTCATTTATCGCGGCAGAGTCTGGAACGGATTAACCGCGATAAATGAGGGTTGACTGTATATAGAGAGACTAGCTGTCCCCTGCGACTCTGCCCGCTTAGCAGTGATACAGGACAAACTTTAAAGATCAATACACAAAAGGGTATCCCTAGCTAAGCAAAAGCAAAGAACACTCCAACACGTGGCGAGAGGCAGAGGCTGGCACGTGAGTGAAGTGGGCCCCGCCCAGCCCGGCTCCCCACTCCTGACGTCACGCTTCCCCCTCTCCTCGGCCCGCAGTCTCTCTCTCGGATTAGAACGAATAAATCACTCCTGCCAGCGAGCTTTGATACTTAGCGAGATGAGAGAAGTCGCAAAATCAACCGGAACGTTCAAGCAAATTATAGAGAAAAACCCGATCTAAATCCGTTAAGTAGTTCTCTCGTGAAAAGCAGACAGACAGACAGATGTTGGATTTTATATATAGAGAGAGAGAGACTAGATGTCCCCTGCGACTCTGCCAGCGTGATACAGTGATACAGGACAAACTTTAAAGATCAATACACAAACGGGTATCCCTAGCTAAGCAAAGGCAAGGAACACTCCAACACGTGGCAAGAGGTAGAGGCTGGCACGTGAGTGAAGTGGGCCCCGCCCAGCCCGGCTCCCCACTCCTGACGTCACGCTTCCCTCTCCCCTCGGCCCGCAGTCTCTGTCTCAGATTAGCGTGAATAAATCACTCCTGCCAGCGAACTTTGATACTTTGTGTGATGAGAGAAGCCGCAAAATCAACCGGAATGTTCAAGTAAATTCTATAAGTAAATGAAGCAGATGTAAGGTACATACCCTGAGGCTGGCGTGTGAGTGAGGGGGGCCCTGAGCCTGCTGTGTCTCCCTCAGATTCACACAAATAAATCAATACCACAAGCGAACTTTGACACCTAGCGCGATGAGAGAAGTCGCAAAATCAGCCGGAAGGTTCAAGCAAATTATAGAAAAAAAACCCCGATCTGAATCCGTGAAGTAGTTCTCTCTTGAAAAGCAGACAGACAGACAGACAGACAGACATTGGATTTTATATATAGAGAGATATGGGGATGGATATTTGAAGAGTAAACCACCAGACAATGATTATATGTTTATATTCTGTACATTAAAGAACCATCAACAACAAATCAGATCACATTAATAACATATTGAACAATTATTATAAAAGTAAAGTTGAATAAATCGGACTCTGCAGCTGTAGGAATAAAAGGTAAAGTACCACTTCTGGTTAGTGGAAATTGCTCAAACATTGATAGAAATCTACGTGTTGTGCCTAACACTTGTATGCAAAATTTGAGTGACCAAAGTGACAGCGAACTCAAGTTATCAGACACACACTTAATTCCAAAAATGGTATTTTCTGACTCGGGGAGATCTAAAACGTCGAGATTCATCAAAATCTCGACATTGAATCTTTGGACGATTTCAACACTTGACTTTGCGATAATTCGTTCCCCAAAAAAAAATGAGCAGCTATGCCATTTCTGTCTGCCCAGGGCATTGCCCCCTCAAGCTGGCATTTCCTCTGACTGTTTCTGACATCGACTGCTTGACACTTTCCTCCCACTCCCCTTTCAGCTGTGTGATGTTTCAGGGGTGGCTCTGGTCCTCAGTCTGTTTCAAATCCTCTCCCAACCCTACAGCATCTTGGTGGGAATCAGATCGGAGCTTTGATTTAAACATTCCAGAACCTTCCATTTCTTTCTTTCTTCCTTTCTTTTTCAACTATTCCTTGGTGGATTTGCTCCTGTACTGTATTTCATGTCATTGTTCTTTGCAAGGTCCCTTTTCTGTCACATTTCTGACAGGTGGTCTCTCACTTTATCATTAAGCCCCCTTCTGGTATGGTGAAGAATTCCTAGTGGTTTCTGTGGCGGTGAGCTGATCGGGCCCTGATACAGCAACATAGCCCAAAACCAGATCATTTCCACCACCGTGCTTTACAGTTGCTATCAGGTTCTTCTGTTCAAATGCCCTCTTTGGTTTTCGCCAAACATGTCTTCTGGTACTGTGCCCAGATAACTCTACCGTTGCCTTATCTGTCCACAGCACATTCTTCCACAAGTCCTGGTCATTGCCAGGGTGTACATGGGCCCACTTTAGCCTTGCCCTGATGGTCTTTCTGTTTCCACCTGGCCCACCTGTCATGTAGATCTCATTTGTGCCATGTCTCTTTAATGGCCGACTCACACACCTTGACATCGACAGTGACAAGACCTACCTGAAGATCCTATAAAAATGAAATTTCGGGATTCTTAGACACTCCTTTGGCATTTTGTATTCTGCTCCTGGGCTGAACCTGCTGGCCTGGACAGGCTGGCAGTTGTTTGAAATGTTCTCCACTTGTTAGATTTGAGTGGTATGGTTGATTTCCAATTGTTTGAGGTGGTTTGTAAAGCTCTTCCCAGATTCCTGGGCTTTTTGAACATCCTTTGTGAAGGCCTCTTTCGATCTCAGCATGGTGATGACACATACAGACAAACAGACTCAACGTCTGAGGTTTAAATACAACAGCACCAGACGAGACCCTCTCGTCGAGATGTTTCTAATGATGAAGGCTTTGGTCTTCAACACCTGAGGTTGTGGGTTCAGATCCTGCCATTGACACTGCAGTGTGACCCTGAGCAGGTCACTTCACCTGCCTGCACTCCAATTGGGAAAAGAAAAGAAATGGAATCAAATCAGTCTCAGAAGTGGCGAGTCATCTTGGATAAAGGTGTCAGCCAAATAAATGAATGGAAATTTGTACCTCCTGCTAGTTTTAGGTCTTTGAGGTATTGAGATATGGATGGGGGGGCACTTACTTATGCACACGTGAAATCTGCATGGTATGTTTATTTCAATTATGCAATCGACTATGAAACATAAAGGTGGCCTGATCTGACCTTTATCTAGAGATACTGTTTAAGTGAAGATCAAATCTTGATATGCCCACCTACGTTAAAAGTGAGGAAACACTTCACAGGGTGCCCTTAATTTTGCACACGTGAAATCTGCATGTTATGCTTATTTCAATTATGCTAGGGTCTATGAAACATAAAGGTGGCCCGATCTTTCTTATATGATGTCACCTTTATCTAGAGATACTGTTTAAGTGAAGATCAAATCTTGATATGCCCACCTACTGTACGTGAAAAATGGGGAAACACTTCATGGGGTGCCCTTACTTTTTCACACGACTGCAAAGTAGTCTCGGATTTTCATATTTCCGTCTTCTCTTGCATTTTTTTTTTTTTCTCTTCTCATGTCGTCTTCTCTTTCATTGCTGGCTTCAGTTTAGGAAGCCCCCATTCGGCGAGGCCAGACGCCCAGTTATGTCTGCTCCTGTGCCCTCCAGACCAAGTCAGACACAGATGGTGGTGTCCGTAATGCCGCTGTGTTTGGCACTGTAGAGATGACAGATAGTGTGTGACCAGTCTTCTCTCAGCCAAAATGGGACAGGCGTGACATCAGTTTGCCGGCAGGCTTGAGGGGGATTCTAAGGTCAGAGGCAGGAACGCTGGATGGCCCAATGAGACCAAAATGAACCCCAACCTTATTATTTTTTAATTGAATCTAATTGTCAGTTTAACCGAAAAGAGTAATAGGAATCATGTGACTGGGGGGATTAAAAGGGCCAATCAGGCCGATTCTGAGTTTAATGCAGTGTGAAATATTCAAGTCAAGTGAGGCCCTGAAGAGAAGAAGCAGCGCCTGATCTGCAGCCCAGACATGTGACCTCTGACCCCACCTTTCTTAGCTGATAGATGGAGGAGGAGATGAACAAACATATCCAAAGTGTTTCTGTGTTTAGAGAAGGAGCTAACAGGTAAGGGCAAAGATGAGGGTCTCACAACTCAAAGAAGTGAGGAAGTGTGGCGTTCATCTGGACCAAGGGGGCTGCGTTCTGGGTGGGTGTGCTCAGCTCTGACCTCCTCCTGCAGACTCAAAGGTCAAGAGACCTTCAGCAGTCTGCATAGCTTTGATGTCCTCACAACCCCCCAAAATAAACACTTTCCAGGCCGCAATGCCAGCCTTTGTAAAGGCGGCCCACTCATTGCTGTGAAAGGAGGCCCCCTTCATCATGGTGGCTGCATGGACTCCGTGTCCTCTTTGGCCTTCACACTGGCTCATCCTTATTAACCAGTTAGGTTATTTGTTTCGATTAGAGGTCCAGCTGCCTAAATCTTTTAATATCTCTCTAAGGTTAGTCAATTCCTGATTCTCCGTTTGTTTTTGAAAAGGCGATAAATGTCTGCTGCAGTCGCCACGTCTGTCTATCCATCTGTCTGTCCGCATGAAACACCTCGGCTCCCCGCACACCAATTTTGATCAATTTTGGCACTTTAATTCTTCAAGTTCAATTTTCGGCCAGGGATCTCAACTACAGCATGCTGTTCAGATTATTGAAATTTCAACATCTGCCATCGGCGAATTCGCAGATGCACCCGTCTTAAAGGAGAGAAGAAGCGTTCTGTGTGACTTCGGCTACTGATTAGTTCACCAGATTGAGTTTTGCCTTGTAAGACATCATGTCAGCTTGTGTGGTTTTGGATGTTTTTTTATTTTTCATTTACTCCTTGGATTGCAAAGCAGTGACAAGCCTGCAGTCGTGAGTGGTGACATTCTATAAAGGAAGCCAATGCCATGGCAGAGCGGCCCGAGCTGCTACCTCAGCTGATCCCGAATCCATCTGCTCACCGTCGGTGTGAGGTCTGCTGTTCTGCCCTGCTCTGTGTAGGATTATAAACACACACATACATATATCATATTTATATATATACTGTAGGTATTTACTTCATAACGATATACTGTATATACAGTATATATAAACACACATACACTCATATAAATATAATTACTTTATATTGACATATATAATACACACACACACACATACAGTATACATAAATATATATATATATCAATACTTTATATAGACACTCACATATACACATGTACTTACTTTATTTAGATATATATAATCATGCCCAAACTCATGTATAATTTAGATATAGACATATACAAACATGCACATATACATATACACAAATTTGTTTTATTTAGACATGTATAATCACACACACACTCATATATCCAATATTTTGATACTTTAAACATGCACTCTCAGATATGTAAATATATATTTACTTTATTTAGATATACTGTATATAGTAATGCACACACTCATATATATGTATTTCAATTCTTTAAATAGGCATATATAAACATGCACACTCATGTATGTGCTTTATTTAGACATTGTGAGATGTTCAGTCTGGACACAACCAAACGGGCGCCGACAGTTTAGAAAAACACACACGTTTATTAAACTAATGTCCCCAAACACACACAGTGCTCCAGCACCACAACACCCCTCCTCAGGCCTTTCACTGTCCATGAGCCGTCTTTCTTCCTCTCGTCACTGGTGCTTCATCCTGTTCCCACTGCCAACTCTAGCTCCCCGAGTGTAGGAAGGCGGCCCCTTTTATATTCACCCGGATGTGCTCCAGATGACCTTCCGGCGGCACTTCCTGGTGTGGCGGAAGTGCCACACTAGCACCCGGAACATTCTGGGTGTCCCTGGAAGGTCCTTCCTCCACCTTCCCAGGTGTGGCAGAAGTGTCGATCTCCCGGGCTCCACAACACTCAGGGCGCCCCCTTGCGGTGGGCACGGGCCCCAGTGGGTTTGAGCCTCCTTGCTCCATCACCGTGGTCCCCTTATCATCCAGGCCGGTTGCCCCCTCATGGCCCGGAGGACATATAGACCACCTCACGGTCCTTCCAGGCGTCCCGGCTGGGTCTGGCACCCAGCTTCCTGCCGCAATATATATAATCACACACACAGATATGTATGTATATATATATGCTGTTTATATGTTTATATATTTATATATTTGTATATATTTTGATACTTTATATACAAATATATAATCATGCACACACTCATATCTACAGTATAGATAGATAGATAGATAGATAGATAGATAGATATGGCACTATATAATAGATTGATATACTGTAGGTAGATATGAATACTCTATTTAAGTTAGATAGATAGATAGATAGATGTGAAAGGCACTATATAATAGATAGATAGATAGATAGATAGATAGATAGATAGATAGATAGATAGATAGATATGGCACTATATAATAGATAGATAGATAGATAGATAGATAGATAGATAGATAGATAGATAGATAGATAGATAGATATGAAAGGCACTATATAATAGATAGATAGATAGATAGATAGATAGATATGAAAGGCACTATATAATAGATAGATAGATAGATAGATAGATAGATAGATAGATAGATAGATAGATAGATAGATAGATAGATAGATAGATAGATAGATACTTTATTGATCTTGAGGGAAGTTCAAGAAACAAACTTCCTGCCGCTCCCTTGTGTTGTTGTGATGTTTCTGTTCATAGTACACTTGGACACAAGCACTGCCCACATAGTAGACAAACAGTCGAGAAGAAACTCCGTGCTGTAAGTCAATGTTTCTCAACCCGAGTTTTCATAAAAGTTTTAATCGCGCCCCCTAACGTTTTTTTGAAAGGAGCCTACTAATACCAATTTGTTCTTTTTTAAGTAATGATATATCATAGATGCATATTTTATTATACCTACTTAACTTTTATCGACATTTATCTAACTCTATATTTATTTTACTAGTATCAGAATGTAGATTAAGTTCATTTGTTTTGGTTTCAATAGAGGCATTTTTCATATTTTCAATTTTTTTTTTTTTGACATCTTCGCGCCCCCCTTTTTGTGTACTTTGCGCCCCCCTAGGGGGGCCCACCCCACAGTTTGAGAACTACCGCTGTAAGTAAAGAAAAGGAAGTCAAAGAGAGCAGAATCCTGTAATGCGGACGGAGCTGCTGGTTAGGCTGCCATTCGCGTCGGCACCTCAGATCCAAAAGATTATAGATGGACGATCTGAGATGAATTCACCTGTTAGGCCACCACCTATGGCAGAGGACTCCACTGACCATCAATTCCTGTGTTACCCTAAGAGTGCCTGTGGTCTCTTCTCTTGTTATGGTCAAAGGGGAGGACCACCTGAACAGTTTCCTCTGTTTCTGAAGAATCTGCTCTTTGACTGCTCAGTTCTGAGTGTGTGTAATATAGCGCCTTACACTAGTAATTCACCCTCAAGTGAGCGGGTTTGGGAGCGTTTAGGTTAATTAGTGGATCCAAAGTGGCCTTGTGTGAGTGTTTTATTAAAGCGGGTCTTTTGGGGGTTTGGTGCCCAGAGCAGGGCAGATTCCTGCCTTGTGTCCATTGCTGCTGGCTCTGGCTCCAGCCCCTCAAGATCTTAAATTGGATTAAATGGATGTGAACTGTCCAGTAAAGGGTTTCCATAAAAAAATGAACTTCTACTGAACTGATGATTTTCTTGGGTGGTGTGAGGAGGCACTTCACTGTTAGATGTTGTATTAAATGACGTAACATGTCACGTCTGAAGATGTGATTGTTTACTAGGCTTTATTCCTTGGCAGAAGTACGTGGATGGCATTATGTTGTTCTGAGAATGTTGAAGCACAAGGGAATAAACTTGTAAGCAGCCCATCTTGTGAGCCTAAAAATGGTGTTTCCCTTCTGTCTGCCACTCCTGGGGCACCAGCGTTCAGGAATACAAATGGGCACAGCGTGGTTGGTATGGAGGAGAAGCAGACAGCCAAGTCACAGCATGGGAGCAACACAGAGGGTGAGATGTGCGGACATAGTTGCGTCGGCGTGCACACATGTGTGGTTAATGCAGTGGAAACAGCTGGCATGCAAGTAGGGGTGCATAACAAGCCCGGGTGGTGTGCTCTCAGGGGTCTTCATGGGTGTAGAATTTTTTTCTGCCTGTTCATAACAGTTAAGGTGGTTAGCAGCTCACTCTCTTTTGACAACTAAAGTTAAAAGTATAGGGAGGTCAAACTTCATAGATGTGGGGCTGTGAGAAGCTTCCTGAATATGCAGGCACATTTTGGACAAAAGTAAACAAATAAATGCATAAACAAACAAATAAAAGAACTGTTACAGTTAATAAATAAATAATAGCAACATGAAACATGAGCATCCACCAGGGCATGTGCCTGTGTGTCTGTCTGGTTGCTGTGTCTCTGTTATTCCAACAGTTGGCACATCACAAACATTTTTAGTAATAAAACACATTACATTTGTCATTCCAATACATTGCACCTCACAAACATTAATACTAATTTTACAAATCTCATACCAAATGGCATATATCAGATATGTATGCTTTGCATTTGCCAATCCAACAGATGGCACATTTTTAGTAATAAAATGCATTACATTTTTCATTCCAACAGATGGCGCATCACAAACACTTGTACTAATAAACTACATTGCCTCTGTTATTTCAATAGGTGCTGCCTCACAAACATTAACACTGCTTTTGTGAATCCCATACCAAATGGTATATAACAGAGATGTAGGCATTGCATTTGTCATTCCGAAAGATGATGTTTCACAAATGTGTTTAGTAATAAAATGCATTGCATTTGCCATTCAAACAAATGGTGCATCACAAACTGTACTGTTTTTACAAATCCTCTACCAAATGGCATATAACAGGGACATGTGCATTGCATTTGTCATTCCAACAGATGGCACATCACAAGCATTACCACTGCTTCTATGAGTTCCATACCAAATGGCACATAGCAAAGATGTATGAATTGCATTTTCCACTCCAACAGATGGTGCATCACAAACATCTTTAGTAATAAAGTGCATGGCATTTGTCATTCCAATAGATGGTGTATCACAAACATTTCTAGTAATAACATGTAATGGATTTGTCATTCCAACAGATGGCCCCTAACAGACATTTGTAGTAATGAAACTCATTGCATTTTTCATTCCAACAGATGGCTCATCACAAGCATTTCTAGTGGCTCCGTCAAGGGGGGCGCGTTTGACCTCGGGGAACATTCTTTTTTATACTTGTACTTATAACAATTTTATAGACAAATGATACTATTTATAGTCGCGCGGGGCGCAAGATGTTTTCTTCTTCCGGTGGATGTGCGGTGGCATGACAGAAAATAATTGAGAAGCACTGCAATAGATGGAGTATCACAAACATTTTTAGTAATAAAATGCATTGCACATCTCATTCCAACAGATGACACATCACAAACATCTTTAGTAATAAAGTGCATGGCACATCTCATTCCAACAGATGGCACATCACAAACATCTTTAGTAATAAAGTGCATGGCACATCTTATTCCAACAGATGGCACATCACAAACATTTTTAGTAATAAAGTGCATTGCACATCTCATTCCAACAGATGGCACATCACAAACATTTTTATTAATAAAATGCAATGCATTTGTCATTCCAACAGATGGTCCATCACAAACATTTCTAGTAAAAAAGTATTACCATATTACCACTGCTTTTATGAATCCCATACCAAACGGCATATAACAGAGATTTAGCAATCAGACGGACACAGATACACAGAAACTTGTCCATTTATTAAGGTGGATAAGCTCCTCTGTTGTCTGGAGAAACATTTCTTTATAAATAGAGAAGTGAAACTGGCAGTGCAGCCGTTGGCTTACCTTTAGCATTACACGTGGTTTGCGCTCGTGTCTGCATCATTCGTTGCTAATCATCAACATTTGGATACAATTAAAAGAGCAAACTCAACAGAAAAGGCTAAATGAAAAAGAAAACGTCAAAAGGCCACATAACATATGTAAAGTTATGGCAAGCAATGCAAATTCTGTGTTTCTGAACCTAGAAATGTTAGCCAGATGCTTAAAGGGTGAGATCAGTTCAAAGTCAGAAGGACACGTGGATTGTCAAATTGACCGTGGGTCTGCAGGGTCAACCTAATTGAGCACAGAACAACGTGACCAGATGGTCCAGACTGTCCTCCTCAGCCTGACATGGAATGCTCAGGTCAGGTCTCATCCTGGAGCGCCGTAACTCTCAGCTGGCTCGTTGTTCCTTTTCCAGCGTGAGGCCGGACTGACACGTGTGTGCCGTCAGGTCTGATGATTACATAAGCCCTCTCCACATCTGTGTCCATTCAGACCACCCCCACCCCAACCCTCCCCACACACCACCACCTCAGCTTATGGCTCCCCGTAGAGCAGACGCTGAAGTGCTAAATCAGTTCCACTTGTAGGCCGCTGGAGCAGCTGGCTCGCCGACTCCGCTCCACAACAATGACGACTCTGTTATCTTTTTTTTGCTTTTCTTTCCTTAATGGAGATGTTTCAGGTGAGCTCATCATCCCGTAGCCTAAGGATTCAAAACAGTTACCCCCCACCCTTGCCCCCCCAAATACAGAGTTGAGCTGCCTGGCTGGTTGATTTGGAGGGGGGGGGGTGTCACTTAAACCTAATTTACTGTTTAGGCCTCAGCTCGGAACATCTAGTGGTTCCAAGAGGATGATCACCAACAGTACTTAGAAGGACGTCACCATCTTGGACGTATACAACATTGAAGCACAGTGTACTGAATTGACAGGCTGTTTTGATAGAGATCTCTCATAACATCAAGATGGGTCTAAATTAATGACAAATAAAAAAAACCCTTCAAGTTAGTGTTTAGTCGATGGCAGCCATGACAGCTTTGTGACTTTGGCCCAACAGGTCTTTCTTGCTCTAACAGATCTGCCCTTTTGCCCTCCATTCTACTGCTCAAGCTCTGTCAAGCATCATGGAGATCATGAGTGAGCAGCCTTCCTCATGTCCAACCACAAACTCTCCATTGGATTGACATGGGGACTCGGACTTGGCCACTCCAGGACATTCACATTGTGGTTTTCGAGCCATTCCTGTGTACCGTTGGCTTTAATAAACGTGGTGGTTCTTGTCTTGCTGTTAAATCTTCTCCTAAGGTGCAGGTTTCTTGAAGGCCTCATTGGGTTTTGCCTCCACAGCCCGATGCTGCTAACACCATGCTTCATGGCGGGGATGGCTTCTGTTTGATGACATGGTGTTTTAGGCTGATGGTCATAAAGCTCCATTTTGGGCTCATCAGACCATAAAACCTTCTCCTAGTTGATTTCATAGTCTTCCTGTGCCATCTGCTGAGAGGTCCTGGGTGTTGTTTTCTCTTTGCCACTCTCCTATCCTGGCCCAGTTGTTGTCTGCACAGTCTCTTCAATCTATTGCACTGTAGCTTGACACTCCTTTGGAGGTCTCATTGGTCTCCCATTGGCCTCCCTCCCTTGTCTTCTTCAATTTTTGTGGGCACCCTGCTATAGCAGATTTCCAACTGTGCCATGCTCTTCCATTTGTCCATGAATGATTTACCTGGTGTTAAGTGCCAGGCAAGATTATCCGGCACCCCACCTTGGAGAAACAGGAAGCCGGAATGTACTGGCATCCCATCCAGGATGGGTATGGGGAGGACAAAACAAAGGCTCCTATTTCAGGAATATGTTTGTCCCCCATCCAGTAAATAGCAGAATCCCAGGACCTCGCTAACCATGTGGACACCTGCAGGGCATGATGGGAGTTGTAGTGCCGTGAGTCAGCCCTTCTGGATCCCATGGGTCCTGCCAGGGGATGCTGTAGGGATTCATGATTCCTATATTATTTTTTGGGAAGTGTGTGGCCTGGCACTGGAGGTAACCCCCAGGTCCAGCATAAAAGGAAGCCATCCAGCCTCCTCCAGTGGAGTCAGAGTTGGGAAGAAGGAAGGCGACACTCACTGGAGGGAGATGGATGGAGAGAGAAGAGAAGGAAGAACAGAAGAATTGCCATTCTCTGGTGCTATTGCTGAAGAAATCTTTGTGAGGTATTTTAATAATGAAACCCTTGCCTTTGAACCCGTGACTGTGTTTGTGTTGATTGTGTCCAGGGCTTGGAGCTCAGCGGCGCCCCCTGTCTGTCACACTGGATATTCGGTCACTTGGATGGAAGTTTTCTTCATTTCCGTCCCCTGACTTGTGCTTACCATGGAGTTGCTTGCAGGGCTCCTTTGTCTTGATGGTGTAGGTTAGCCCACCCATACTGACCCACCACCCTTCCACAATCAGGTGCATTTCAATTACAATCAACTGAAACCCCAGACTAGTGACCTCCATTGAGCTAATTCTGGGGCTTCTGATGCAGGTGGGCTGCACCAGTGAGGAATTAGGGGTGCCTAATACCTATGTGATGTGTTTTATATTTGTCATTAATTTAGACCACTGATCAGGTTTCATTTTGCAGTAAAGTGTCTTTTTTTTTTTGTGAATTAGTACTATTAAAAACCTCCAATGAAATTGACTGTCACTGGCGATTCGATGTTTTATAACAACAAAATGGGAAAACAGCCAAGAAGATGAGGACTTTTAATGGGCGCTGCAATTCAAGGGTACACAGCAAATTCCTCCCAGATAATCTGTTAAGAGTTCTGTCAATCTCCCTGAAGACCATTCCATCCATGCTGTGCCGTCCCGTCCCCCTCATTAGGCTTTTTGGCAGAGTTTTGCTCCTCCAAATTCCCAAAGCCAACTCCCTTGCAGCATTCTCCGCATGCCGGCTGTAGACCTCGCTCTTATTTATTTTCCATTTCTTTGACCCTCTGTAACCTCTTTTAGTCGCCATTTATGTGCTTGTTTCCTTTAAGAAACCACAGTAGATAAAGCTGCTGGGTCCGTGGATTTTCTGAATATGCTCTACTCATATTGAGTCACCCAAACAGGACTACTATGGAGGAATATTTAGGACAAAAACTAAATAAATAAAATGTTCTGTGAAATGTGACAGTAAAGAAAAGGACAGTGCAATGTGAGCGTAAATAAATAAATGTGTCACTGAATATGCTTTTGTTGCTTATTAATTTATTATATCTTGTCCGTAATTCTTCCAAACGCAGCACGAAATGCGGCTTGAATTTAAAACTGTCACTTTCACTCGTCAAAGGCTGAGAGGGCGGATTCTAACGAGTATCGTTTTTTGATTGGTGACTCGCCCGCAGAGTGGACATATGGTGTCATAGACATACATAGGTAGGCGCCGCATTCACGGTGTTGCCCAGTCGACACGACACATCAGCGCGTCCGCCACATTGCGAGTGGCAAAAGTGCCATTTAAACTAATACAGGTGGACATGGAAACCGGGTTTTCTGATGAAAAAACAATAACGTTTAAAACAGCATTGTTTACATACAACAGATTGTGGCGAATCGTTTAAATGCAATTATTTATATCCATTTATACACTAATAATGGCAATTATTAAATAATAATAATAATAAATTATTATTATTATTATTATTATTATTATTATTATTATTATTAAACAATTCCTCCCATATAAGTAACATTTCTCGGGCTGCCTTCTTCCATCTCCGAAACATTTCTAGACTTCGTCCTGTTCTTACGCCACACAGTACTGAAGTATTGGTTAATGCCCGAGTCACCTCACGATTACTGTAATGCTATTCTATCTGGCATCCCACCAAAACGTATCCATCGCTTACAACTTCTTCCAAATTCTGCCGCCAGGATAATAACCTGCTATTCTAAATGCACTGCACATATCTTACCTATTCTCTCTCAACTTCACTGTCTCCCTGTTCACTACTGAATACAAAACACAATACCGCTCTGAACATTTAAAGCTCTCCACACCTCACTGATCTCCTCCAGACTTCACTCTTCTCGCTCACTCAGATCCTCATCTGCGGCTCGACTTTCTGTACCACACATCAGACTCAGTGCTATGGGAGCTCGAGCGTCTCTCATTGTGCTCCTCAACTCAGGAATTCTCTTCCCTTTCACATCAACGTCAGTTCGATTCAATAACACATTTTAAAACTGCCCTCAAAACGTATCTTTTCAAACTGGAATACCGATTGTGAATTTTGCACTGTTACTGCCAGTTATGTTTGTTTGTTTGCTAATTATTGCTTTTTGATTTATCATTCTCTTATTTTAATTTTGCTAATGTTGTTTAATTTTATTGTAAGGTGACCGTGAGTGCTAAGATTACAAAACGGATTTTCTAATGGCCAAATATAACCAAAAAATTGTTCAGCCTTACCTATGAAATGTAATCCCCCGGGATCTGGTTTGGAGCGTCCAGCGGTTTGTACAATCCCAAGCTGCACATGCGTGAGGCATCTTTATCCATTACTTCACGCCACAGCAGTGCCACTCGCAATATGGCGGCGACGTTGACGTACGATGCTGTAGGTCATGTGGCGTCTAGTCATCCTATGTCTATGTATGGTATTTGCTTTGCTTGACTTGTGACTCCTGCGCATGCCCAAAATTGGGACTGTGCGCATCGGATACGAGCGCAAGAAAAAGTTACGCGGAATTCATGTGCGACGCGGAGATTTAAATTCTACAAACTCCTGCGTCTGAAGTGTCTGCTGTAAATATGGCATTTGATGGCCGAAGGTTTTTTAAGTTCGACATACAAAGCATTTGCTAGAGCCCGCCCTCTCCGAAGTGACAATTTTAAATTCCAGCCGCATTTCATGCTGCGCTTGGAATATTACGGACAAATTTGAATAAATAAATAAACAACAAAAGCATATTCGGTGACACATTTATTTATTCATGCTCACATTTCGTGCCCTTGTTCTTAATTTATAGTCACATTTTGCAGTACTTTTATTTATGCATTTATTTATTTAATTTTGTCAAGAATATTCCTCCATAGATTCTGGTCCATAACAGGGAAATAATAATAATAATAATAAATAAAATGTATGTAGCGCTTTACTAACCTACTATAAGCAATTTAAGCAGATGGAAGAGAGCCACTTCAGCCAGCACCAGCAGCCATTATTGCGCCAGTATGACCACCACATAATAAGCTGTCAGGTGGTGAAGGGGTGAGATCAGAGACAGGAGATGATTAGGGAGGCCAGAACAGACAAGGCCATGGTGGGCAACTTTGCCAGAACATCAGGGTACACCATACTCTTTACGAAGGATGCTCAGCAATCTTTAATGACTACAGAGAGTCAGGACCTCGGTTTTACGTCTCATCCAAACGACAGCGCCATATTTACAGCATAGTGTCACCGTGACTGCACTGGACATAGCGATCCACGCACACACACCACAGGTTAAGCGTCATCTGTTGGCCTCGCCAACACCTCTTTCAGCAGCAACCCAAGCTTCTCATAGATGGTCTCCCATCCAAGTACTTGTCAAGTCCAACACACACACACATGCAATGGCTGGACTGTTTAGACACACTGCTTGTATAGTCCATTGAATAAAACCAAAAGCCCACATGAATGCCAGGAAAACAACCACATACCACAAAAAAGAAGAACTGAATTATGAGGCAGCCGTCTTTGCTACGAGGTTATAGCTGCTACTCTGCATTCATCTCCAGCTTTCTCCTCAGACATCTTGTGGATGTGAAGAGTCGGCTCGGTCCGGGGCCCATCTTGTCCTCAACTGTTGTCATCATAACAAAAGATTTGTTTCACTAATGTTTAGGTCTTCGTGATACTTCAGTGACCGTCAAGGCTCTATAAAATAAGACTGAGTGCTGCTGCTCTCGAGCCAGTCGGTCTCACTGCATTTGGACCCGGAGCTCCTTTTGTGAGTTCACTACCTGCGATTGGCTCATTTGCAGGCCCAACCAGATTGTTCAGAGTCTTAGTGTTGTAAAAATCCTCTTTGTTTTCTGTCGACTCTTTACGTGTAGATGACTTATTCAGGAATGCTGAACCTTCTCCTTTTTATCATTAGTGCCCATATCATTATTTAAAAATGTTTTCAAGCTGACTTCTGTAATCTGGTTGCGCCTGCCTTGGTTGACCACATCTATAATTTGAAATTGTTTAAACATGTGGGTATTGCTTTCATCACTCCAATATACAACAGCGTCATTCTTTTAAAAAATAGTAGTTGTTTACATGTACTGTAAATATCCGGGATCAGTGGTAGCCCAAGATGGAAAAGTAGATGCAGGGATAACTCATAGAGTGCTGTGTGGATGGAACAATCAGAGGAAGCTATCAGGAGGATTGTGTGATCAAAGAATTAAGAGGACGGTTAAAAGTGAGGTTTATAAGACAGTGGTGAGACCAGCAATGATATATGGAGCGGAGATGTGGACAGTAATGGGGAGCTCAGCAGAAGAAACTGGATGTGGAAGAGATGAGAATGTGGAGATGGATATGTGGAGTTACAAAAAAAGGACAAAGGAGATAGAACAAGAGAGGGTGGGATAGCTAATAAAGTACAGGAAAGGAGATTGAAGTGGTGTGGACAAGTGAGAGACAATGAAGATGTGGGCAAACGAGGGATAGGAATAGGGAAGATAAAGCAAGGGAGGTGAAAGTGGAGGTGGATGAATAAAATAAAAGAAAAGAAAGGGCTTGACTGGCGAGGAAGCTGTATGGAGATGGTTGATTAAGCACATCAACCCCACATACTGTAGAAGTGGGAAAACATAAAGAGGAAGAAGAAGAGATGTTGGGCTCAATACATCTTCTTCTTTCGGCTGCTCCCGTTAGGGGTTGCCACAGCGGATCATCTTCTTCTATGTCTTTCTGTCCTCGGCATCTTGTTCTGTTACACCCATCACCTGCATGTCCTCTCTCACCACATCCATAAACCTCCTCTTAGGCCTTCCTCTTCTCCACTTCCATGGCAGCTTTATCCTTACCACCCTGCTCTCATTGTACCCAGCATCTCTCCTCTGCTCATGTCCAAACCAATGCAATCTCGCCTCTCTGACTTTGTCTCCCAACCATCCCACCTGAGCTGACCCTCTAATGTCCTCATTCCTAATCCTGTCCATCCTCGTCACACCCAATGCAAATCTTAACATCTTTAACTCTGCCACCTCCAGCTCTGTCTTCTGCTTTCTGGTCAGTGCCCCCGTCTCCAACCCATATAACATAGCTGGTGTCACTATCGTCCTGTAGACCTTCCCTTTCACTCTTGCTGATACCCGTCTGTCACAAATCACACCTGACACTCATCTCCACCTGCCTGAACACTCTTCTTCATCTCTCTTCCACAATCCCCATTACTCTGTACTTTTGATCCCAAGTATTTAAACTCATCCACCTTCACCAACTCTACTCCCCTCATCCTCACCACTCCACTGACCTCCCTCTCATTCACACATGTATTCTGTCGTGGTGGTCCTACTGACCTTCATTCCTCTCCTCTCTAGAGCAGATCTCCACCTCTCCAGGGTCTCCTCAACCTGCTCCCTTCTCTCTCTACAGATCACAATGTCATCAGCAAACATCACAGTCCACAGGGACTCCTGTCTAATCTCGTCTGTCAACCTGTCCATCACCATTGGCAATAAGAAAGGGCTCAGAGCCGATCTCTGATGTAATCCCACCTCCGTCGCTCCTACCGCAGACCTCACTACTGTCACACTTCCCTCGTTCATATCATGTACAACTCAGCTTCCACTACTCTTTCCCATAACTTCATGCTGTGGCTCATCAGTTTTACCCCCCTGTAGTTACTGCAGTCCTGCACGTCCCCCTTATTCTTAAATATCAGCACCAGTACACTTCTTCTCCACTCCTCATCATCCTCTCACTTTCCAAGATTCCATTAAACAATCTGGTTAAAAACTCCACTGCCATCTCTCCTAAACACCTCCATACTTTCACAGGTATGTCATCTGGACCAACAGCCTTTCCATTCTTCATCCTCTTCATCACTGTCCTTACTTCCTCCTTGCTAATCTGTTGCACTTCCTGATTCACTATCTCCACATCATCCAACCTCTTCTCTCTCTCGTTCTCTTCATTCATCAGCCTCTCAAAGTATTCTTTCCATCTGCTTAACACACTCTCCTCGCTTGTGAGTACGTTTCCATCTTTATCCTTTATCACTCTAACCTGCTGCACATCTTTCCCAGCTCGGTCCCTCTGTGTAGCCAGTTGGTCCTTTTCTCCCTCTTTAGTGTCCAACCTCTCATGATCCCCCTTTTCTTTAGCCTTCGCCACCTCTCTCTTCACCTTGCGCCTTATCTCCTTGCACTCTTGTCTACTTTCTGCATCTCTCTGACTATCCTACTTCTTCTTTGCCATCCTCTTCCTCTGTGTTCTCTCCTGTATTTCCTCATTCCACCATCAAGCTTCCTTTTCCTCTTTCCAGATGTCACGCCAAGCATCTTTCTTGCTGTCACCTTTACCACATCTGCTGTAGTGTCCCAACTGTCTGGTAACTCTTCACTGCCACCCAGTGCCTGACTCACCTTCTCCCTAAACTCAACCTTGCAGTCTTCCTTTTTCAACTTCCACCATTTGATCCTTGGCTCTGCCGTCACTCTCTTCCTCTTCTTGATCTCCAACATCATCCTACAGACCACCATTCTATGCTGCCTAACTACACTTTCCCCTGCCACCACTTTAATTAACACAAAATAAGACGGAGTTGGACAGATTTTGCATTTACTGATAGCCGCTAAAGCAGCCTCAGAATCCTTCATTAATATAGTCATTAGGTGGGCTTGACAGACGTTATTTCGGTATTTGCGTGTTCACTATTACACAGTGAGGGTGAGGATACTTTTAATACATTAATAGAAAGGAGGTTTATTTGATTTATTTTGTGTTTTTTTTAAGTGAAAGTGGCATCTATTTATTTTTATTTATTTATTAAAGGGGCTGAAGGTCGAAGTCTTCAAATAAAATTATTTATAACAGGAGTTGGCTTTTAACGCCTCCGCCCGTTTCGGGAGTTCTGCCATTTTATGAGACACCTTAAATTGTTCCATTCCATATGACACAACATGCTTTACGTATTTTTATCCTGGAAGTTTCTTGTTGCATGGGAAACAGAGCAGGAAATTTGGACCTTAAATTACTGCGATGGGGGTGGTGGTGACGTCATTTGTTTAGCAAAACATTCCTTGGTTTCCCACCTCCAGAGTTATCTGACATCGGAAGCCGTGGCCAAGCGCACTAAAGTTAGTCACTTTAAAATTAGCTCCGTGGCGACAGGACAAGGCGTTCTTCTTACTCAACTGCGAGAACAGATCGTCAAGACAAAAGGTGCCCCCTTCGTGTGACACATCTGACCCGCCCACCCAAGTTTATCTCCAATCAACGGCTAGGACAAAAAAAAAAAACAAACTTTGCCGTCCACGCCCATCGAGGGGAGCGCTTACTTTTCAGGAGTCAGTTTTCAGAGACCACGCCTCATCGTAGCCAATGAGATGGATGGACGAATGACACCAATCGTTCCCGCCCTTCTGTAATCCGTGAGTCCCGCCTCCGGCGAGCTGCGCAAACTTTGCAAACATCTGGGATCCGAGCAAATGTGATGCGCGTTTAGGGAATGTAGCTGCTCTTTCGCAGGGATTTGTCCGGAAAGACATGAGTAAGGTAGGGGGCCCGCAGCTCTTTATTCAATTAAGATCTTCGTGTCTTGAATGCTTGATTTGTGCAAACACTGTGTGTGCTTCCATTGTTTTTTTTTAACCTTTGTTAAACTGTGCCAGAGGTTCGAGGCTTGCAGGCGGTCTGTGGCGTCGCTCAGATAGGGGACCACCCAGCAGCGCAAGAAGGGACGATTTAAACCTCAGTCCTCCAGATAAAATCTTACCCGTGACCCCATCATCCATTTTCACCTCCCGTGTAATCTGAGCCCTAAAATCACTCGAAGTTACCCGACGTGAGCTGTAATGCTGTTAATGGCGAAAGGCGCTACATCAAATTCAGGATTGCCAGTTTAGAGTCCAACCTGCGATCAACCTCTAGTGATACGCACCAGTTTAAAAAAAATGGTTTCAATCAATGGGAGATTCTGCTCATTTCTAAAACCGTGTTGGGACGGATCGTGAGTTCCCCCCCTGAGCCAAATAGAAGTTTTCTTCGGCTCTCCCGCTTACAGCATTCCGCCCGTCCCGAATGGTAAATAAATGTCTACGGCCCCTTATACCATCCAGAGACTTGCAGGATCGCACAACCTGCCCTGGGTGGGGGCGAGGGAATGTGGAGGTGTACTGGTGGTAGGGCGTTAAGGAGTGCTGGTCCACAAATTATACGGAAGAGAAGAAAAAATGAACTCAGCTGTACGATTTTTAAAAATGATGTACCAAAAATACTAAGTCATGATTTAAAAGATGCTAGCTAGAAAAAGATACCGTACAGCTCCCAGCCACTCAGCTCAACCATTTTTAAAAACGATATACCAAAAATACCAATTCCTGATTTAAAGATGCTTGCTGGGAAAAGATGCCGTAGACTGACAGCACCCAGCCCCTCAGATCTTCGATTTTTAAAAAACGATATACCAAAATTTTGAATTTATGAATTAAAAAGATGCCAGCTGGAAAAAGATTCCATAGGCTTACACCTCCCTCGTGTATACGAAGTTGAATTTCCTGACGAACTTCTCCATCCATGCAACTGTCAGACCTTCTCAGCCCAAGCAGACTCGCTTCTGATCTCCTCTCTGAAGATACCTTTTGATTTTCTAGGTGTTTCTTCCACATTCCCTCACAGCTTATCTTCTGGTCAGTCCTTCTCTGGACTTTCTCTAACACGGAGCCCAAACTTGCACCCAGTGTTCCAATGATGGCCTCTCAAGGGTCATAAGCTACCAGACGACATGCAGCATGTTGAATTATGACCATCTGTTAAGAGCAAGCTGTGTTGTTTTCGAAAGATGTACTCGTGTATTAGCGCACAAATCATTATGTGTACAACGAATACTTGTGAGGTTACTGCAGGCTCACCGACATGGACTGAGCACTTCGTATCAGAAGGTCTGTTCTCTGCCATTTGCAGCTAAGGACTGGCATGCACACAATAATCCAATTTTAAACAATATATCCACTAACGTTCTTTTTTTCATGTTGTAAGAACCGATATTAGAAAGCTAATGTTAAATACATATAGTGTTTGCTTACTTTCTGTAGAATGTCAGATTCTTATTGTTAACTAGGATATGGTCTAGTCATTCACCCCCCTGTAAGTTAACATGAGATTGAACTTTCATGGCCGTATTTGAAGAACAGAGTGTCCATTAAGCTGGTTAGGAAATCGTCTCACTGCTAGCATGGACTATTGGGTCTGTTTGCAAATGGGAGATGGCATACCGTTTTCTGACCGTGTCTAATGTGTTAACGTGATTAACTTGCATAACGTGCCTCGAGTACGGCTGTATGACCAAACTTAGAGAAATGAAACAAGATTTATAAGCCTTAAACGCAAGTTTTTCTTTTCTTTGCTATATCAACTTTTTCTCTATTTTTTTTGTGTGAACTGTTTTGCTTTGAAATTTTACGAAAATTTATTTTGCCTGTGGAATTATTTGATCAAGCGCCACACGGGTGCTTGAATCATCCTGTGACGCAAACTAAACGTGCAGAACTTTGGTAATTTTGGATAAACGCAGCTACACCTTTTATGTATCATTTAATGTTTTTATTTATTTTTTTTTTGTTTCATGTTTTACTGTCTTTCAATCAACTTATACTCAACAGATATAAAATAATAAACCCTTAATAAATAAATTAGCAAGACAACACTAAAACACAAAGAGTACGGAACTGTTAACTCATACAGCAAGAGAAAATCTAACGTATACTAATATAGAGTGCAAATGTAAAGATCGTTAAAGTGAAAGTAAGACTAGTGGTGCGGCTTGTTTCCTGCTAATAACACTTAATAGCAAAAAAAAACTCAACTTGTAATAGTAAATTACTCAAATAGTAACAGAAAATTCTCAAAACATTAGATTAATAAATGAATAAAAACTTACTGTAATACACCACTTACATAGTAACATGAATCTCCTCATAGGCTAAAAAGTTCAAATCAGCTTCTTGGTGTTTAATGAACCTCTCATAAAGTGACAGGATACTCGGTATGTACAGTAACTCTAAGTGTTAACAGCTTCTCTTTTTCAGATTAATAAATGAATAAAAACTTACTGTAATACACCACTTGTATAGTAACATGAATCTCCTCACGGCCTAAAAAGTTCAACTCCGCTTCTTGGTGTACAGCAACTGTAAGGCTAGTAAACGGTTATCAGCTTGTCTCTTTAGATTCATAAATTTAATAAAATCTTACTGTGTCATAATACATAGTCACGTGTTCCAGGGTTCACGTCTTGGGTCCTCCCTGCTTGGTGTTTCCATGTTCTCCCTGTGTCCCTGTGTGCTTCCACCAGGTGCTGTAGTTCCCTCCCGCAGTCCAAAGACATGCAGGTTGGGTGAATTGGTGACCCTAAATTGAGGTGTGTGTGTGTGTGTGTGTTCATCCTGTGATAGATTGGCACCTTATCCAGGGTTTGTGCCCGCCTTGCACCCGATGATTGCTGTGATTGGCTCCTCCTCCCTCATGTGCCTGGTCTGCATCAAGTGAATTAGAAAAGGATGTGACTTTTATAGGGACAGGAGACTCGGTATATACAGCAACTGTAAGGCTGATGAAATGTTAACAGCTCATCTTTTTAGATTCATCCATGCATTATCCAACCCGCTATATCCGAACTACAGGGTCTCAGGGGGTCTGCTGGAGCCAATCCCAGCCAACACAGGGTGCAAGGCAGGAAACAAACCCACATACACAAACACACACCCACACCCACACACCAAGCACACACTAGGGACAATTTAGGATCGCCCATGCACCTAACCTGCATGTCTTTGGACTGTGGGAGGACACCGGAGCATAAATTAATAAAATCTTACACTTCATAATGCATAGTCACGTGTTCCAGGGTTCACTTCTTGGGTCCTCCATGCCTTGTGTTTCCAGGTGAGTTTCCTCCCACAGTCCAAAGATACGCAGGTTAGGTGAATTGGTGGCCCTAAATTGAGGTGTGTGTGTGTGTGTTTTCATCCTGTGATGGACTGGCGCCCTGATGATTGCTGTGATTGGCTCCTCCCCCTTCGTGACCCTGGTCTGCATTAAGTGAATTAGAAAAGGACGAGACTTTTATAGGAACAGGAGACTCGGTATATACAGCAACTGTAAGGCTAATGAAATGTTAACAGCTCACGTTTTTAGATTTATTAATTAATAAAATCTTACTGTGTCATAATACATAGTCACGTGTTCCGTGGGTGTTTCCATGTTCTCCCTGTGTCCATGTGAGTTTCCACCGGGTGCTATAGTTTCCTCCCACAGTCCAAAGACATGGCAGTTGGGTGAATTGGTGACCCTAAGTTGGTATGTGTAGGGATGTGTGTGTGTGTGTGTGTGTGTGTTCATCACTGTGATGGACTGGCGCCCTATCCAGGGTTTCTACCTGATGATTGCTGTGATTGGCTCCTCCCCCTTCGTGACCCTGGTCTGCATTAAGTGAATTAGAAAAGAACGAGACTTTTATAGGGACAGGAGACTCGGTATATACAGCAACTGTAAGGCTAATTAATCTTCTCCTGGGGCTAACAATGTAAAATCAGACTACCTGTATTTAATACACTGCTCATATAGCAGGGTGGCACAGTGGCACAGGGCTTGTGCTCCTGTCTTGTGGTAATGAGACAGTGTGGAGTTTCCATGTTCTCCTCGGGATACTCAGAATGTGTATTAATGGTAAGACTACTAAACTGTTAACAGCTTGTCTTTGTAGATTCACAAATCAATAAAACACCACTTGCGTAGTCACATGAATCTCTTTGCGGGCTAACAATTTAAAATCAGATTATTGGTACTTATTGAACTGCTCTTATAGTGACAGGATACTCCGTATATACAGTAACTGTAAATCTACTTAAGAGTGAACTGCCCTTCTTTTTACATTCATAAATTAATAAAATCTTACTGTTTATTGATGCATAGTCACATGAATCTCCTCATGGAGACTAACAATGTCAAATCAGCCAGCTTATTGGTTTTAATTGACTAATCATATAGGAGGCTGGCATGGTGGCGCAGTGCTAGGGCTGCTGTCTCACAGTAAGGAGAGCAGGGTGGGCTCACATCTTGGTCCCTGTGTCTCTGTGACATGCAGGTTAGGTGAATTGGTGACCCTAAATTGGTGTGTAGAGGTGTAGGTGTGTGTGTGTTCACCCTGTGATGGACTGGCGCCCTGTTTAGAGTGTGTGCCCGCTGTGTGCCCAGTGATTGCTGTGATAGGCTCCACCCCCTCTTATGACCTGGTCTGAATTAAATGGATTAGAAAATGACGTGACTTGTATAGTAACAGGATACTCGGTATATAATTGTAAGGCTTAACAGAGATACTGTATATTAACAGATTTATAAAGGAATAAACTCTTGTTTCTTAATAATACATAGTCACATGAATGTCTTCATGGGCTAACCATGTAAAATTAGCTTATTGGTATTTAATTAATGATTTATGAAGTAAGGTGGCACACTGGCCGTACTGCTGACTTGTGGTAAGGAGACCAGGGTTTGCTTCACGGGTTCTCCCCACGTGGAGTTTCCATTTTCTCCCCAGGATACTCAGGATGTATATTGACTACTACAGTGTTAACAACTCATCTTTTTAGATTCAGAAAGTAATAAAATCGTGCCTATTTAATAATACACCACTTGCCTAGTAACATGGAGGTCCTCCTGGGCTAACAATGTAAAATCAGATTATCGGTATTTAATAAACTGCTCATATATTTAGTAGAGTGGCACAATGGTTTTGCTCCTGCCCTGTGGTAAGCAGACCAGGGTTTGGTGTTGGGTTCTTCCTTTGTGGACTTTGCATGTTCTCCCCGTGTCCATGTAAGTTTCTACTGGATTATTTAATAAATCACCACTTGCATAGTCACATGGATGTCCTCCTGGACCAACAAGATAAATTCAGGTTATTGTTATTTAATAAACAGCTCAGGCAGGAGGAGGAGTACAGGAAGCTAATCAAAGCGACTCAAACCACTTACATCTTAACACCAGCAAAACCAAGGAGCTGGTGGTGGATTTTAGGAGGCCCAGACCCCTCATGGACCCTGTGATCATCAGAGGTGACTGTGCAGAGGGTGCAGACCTTTAAATATCTGGGAGTGCAGCTGGATGATAAATTGGACTGGACTGCCAATACTGATGCTCTATGTAAGAAAGGTCAGAGCAGACTATACTTTCTGAGAAGGTTGGCATCCTTCAACATCTGCAGTAAGATGCTGCAGATGTTCTACCAGACGGTTGTGGCGAGCGCCCTCTTCTACGCGGTGGTGTGCTGGGGTGGCAGCATAAAGATGAAAGACGCCTCACGCCTGGACAAACTTGTTAAGAAGGCAGGCTCCATTGTAGGATTAAAGTTGGACAGTTTAACATCTGTGGCAGAGCGACGGGCATTAAGCAAACTCCTGTCAATCATGAAGAATCCACTGCATCCACTGAACAGGATCATCTCCAGGCAGAGGAGTAGCTTCAGTGACAGACTGAGGAGACCCCACACTATGCGACTCTTCAATTCCACCCGGGGGAGTAAATGCTAATATTACTCAAAGTTATTGTCTGCTTTTTTATTTATTTTTTTTTTTTTCATTTTTATTACTATTTAATTTAATATTGTTTTATTTTTTTTTCTATCAGTATACTGCTGCTGGATTAATGTGAATTTCCCTTTGGGATTAATAAAGTATCTATCTATCTATCTATCTATCTATCTATCTATCTATCTATCTATCTATCTATCTATCTATCTATCTATCTATCTATCTATCTATCTGTGATATAGTGCCAGTCATATCTATCTATCTATCTATCTATCATATAGTGCATTTCTATCTATCTATCTATCTATTATATAGTGCCAGTCATATCTATCTATCTATCTATCTATCTATCTATCTATCTATCTATCTATCTATCTATCTATCTATCTATCTATCTATCTATCTATCTATCTATTGTAGGGTGGCACAGTGGTAGTGCTGCTGCCTCATGTTGAGGAGACCAGAGTTTTTGTCCAGGGTTCATGGAGTTTGCATGTTCTCCCGTGTCTATGTAAGTTTCCACTGGATTATTTAATAATTCGCCACTTGCCTAGTAACATGGATGTCCTCCTGGGCTAGCAATGTTAAATCAGATTATTGATTTTTAATAAACTGCTCATATAGTAGGGTGGCATGGTGGTAGTACTGCAGCCCAATGGTAAGCAGACCAGGGTTTGTGCCCCGGGTTCATGGTGTTTGCATGTTCTCCCTGTGTTCATGTGAGGTTCCACTGGCTTATTTAATAACACACCGCTTGCCTAGTCACATTTACTGTATGTCCTCCTGGGCGAACACTGCAAAATTAGATTATTGTGATATTTAATGAACTACAGGATACTCAGTACACACTGTATGGCTACTAAAGTGTTAACAGCTTGTCTTTTAATAAACAAAACTGCTAAATTATCTGCTAACACTGTAATGGACCCCTCACTCGCGTAAGTCATGTAAAATCAGCACTTGGTTTAATAATAAACTCCTCTTACAGCAGCGGTAAGTGCCTGTCTAATTACTGAAGACTAATGTAATGTCGGCTTATCACCGTGTAATAAATTACTTACGCGGCGCTGGTCTGCCTTCGGTGGACTGCTTTAAAAGAACAAATCAAATAAGTTCCCAGTAAGAGAAGAGTAAATGTGTAATAATAATAATAATAATAATAATAATAAACCAATGCACCAAATTCAAACAATAATGGACTTAAAGACCTGACTGCTCTGATAGCAAGAAACACATTCAGCCTGTAAAACCGACGGCTCGTGTGACATCGGTGTCTCCTTCATGTAGTCAGACAAGCGTCCGGGTGTAATCACCGCCTACTAAGAAAGGAACGCCTCGTGCGCTGAACTGCCGACTGTGCATTAGAAAGGAGAGAAGACTCCGCGTGTAATCCTAAAAGCACAGCCAGGAGAAGACCCTTCAAGTATTTAACGTAAAGTGAGCCCCTTCATACGTTAAGCCAGCGTTTCTCAACCCTTTACTTATTTGCGACCCGAGTTTTCATGACAGTTTTAATTGCACCCCCCTAACGTTGTTTTGAAAGGAGCCCACTAATACCAATTTGTTCTTTTTTAAGTAATGATATATCATAGATGCATATTTTATTATACCTACTTAACTTTTATCAACATTTATCTAACTCTATATTTATTGTTCTAGTATCAGAATGTAGTTTAAGTTAATTTGTTTTAGTTTCAATAGATGTATTTTTCATATTTTCGATTCTTGATTTCTTTTTTTCACATCTTCACGCCCCCCTTTTTGTTACTTTGCGCCCCCACCCCACAGTTTGAGAACCACCGGGTGAAACAGCTGTGTAAACTGACTGTATAGTACCAGGGGTCCTCATCTCCGGTCCTGGAGGACTGCAGGTTTTCATTCTAACCCTTTTCTTAATCAGTGACCTGTTTTTGCTGCTAATTCACTTCTTTTGAATTCATTTGAATTGATTGGTTCTTGAAGACTCAGATCCCCTCATTTTTTCTTAGTTAGCAGTTAAACAATATATATACAGTATATATACATGTTACATAGTTTACACTTTAAAGAGTACGCAACACATGTTTCACCCTTATTTGGGCTCATCAGGCATACACACTCACTGCACCCCTCACAGGGATTGAACCTCGGACATCAGCATCAGAGACGAAGTCCCTTTAGGCTGTGCCATGGCGTGTGGTTTGTTTATTTGACAGCCTGGAGATTGGAGTAATTACATTCATAGCATTAATAGTCTGAGTCCCGATCTGAATGTATGGGTGGTTACCTACCAGGTAACGCATGTTGTTGGTCTGCCAGTCAGCAAACATCTGCCACGGCCTCTCAGTTGCAAGAAGCAGATCATAGAATGTTACATAGTTTACTGTCAAATAATTCAGAGTACGCAACACGTGTTTTGCCCTTATTTGGGCTTTATATATATATATATATATATATATATATATATATATATATATATATATATATATATATATATATATATATATACAGTGGTGTGAAAAACTATTTGCCCCTTCCTGATTTCTTATTCTTTTGCATGTTTGTCACACAAAATGTTTCTGATCATCAAACACATTTAACCATTAGTCAAATATAACACAAGTAAACACAAAATGCAGTTTTTAAATGATGGTTTTTATTATTTAGGGAGAAAAAAAATCCAAACCTACATGGCCCTGTGTGAAAAAGTAATTGCCCCCTTGTTAAAAAATCACCTAACTGTGGTGTATCACACCTGAGTTCAATTTCCTGATTACTGCCACACCTGTTTCAATCAAGAAATCCCTCAATAGGAGCTGCCTGACACAGAGAAGTAGACCAAAAGCACCTCAAAAGCTAGACATCATGCCAAGATCCAAAGAAATTCAGGAACAAATGAGAACAGAAGTAATTGAGATCTATCAGTCTGGTAAAGGTTATAAAGCCATTTCTAAAGCTTTGGGACTCCAGCGAACCACAGTGACAGCCATTATCCACAAATGGCAAAACATGGAACAGTGGTGAACCTTCCCAGGAGTGGGCGGCTGACCAAAATTACCCCAAGAGCGCAGAGAAGACTCATCCGAGAGGTCACAAAAGACCCCAGGACAACGTCTAAAGAACTGCAGGCCTCACTTGCCTCAATTAAGGTCAGTGTTCACGACTCCACCATAAGAAAGAGACTGGGCAAAAACGGCCTGCATGGCAGATTTCCAAGACACAAACCACTGTTAAGCAAAAAGAACATTAGGGCTCGTCTAAATTTTGCTAAGAAACATCTCAATGATTGCCACGACTTTTGGGAAAATACCTTGTGGACTAATGAGACAAAAGTTGAACTTTTTTGAAGGCAAATGTCCCGTTACATCTGGCGTAAAAGGAACACAGCATTTCAGAAAAAGAACATCATACCAACAGTAAAATATGGTGGTGGTAGTGTGATGGTCTGGGGTTGTTTTGCTGCTTCAGGACCTGGAAGGCTTGCTGTGATAGATGGAACCATGAATTCTACTGTCTACCAAAAATCCTGAAGGAGAATGTCCGCCATCTGTTCGTCAACTCAAGCTGAAGCGATCTTGGGTGCTGCAACAGGACAATGACCCAAAACACACCAGCAAATCCACCTCTGAATGGCTGAAGAAAAACAAAATGAAGACTTTGGAGTGGCCTAGTCAAAGTCCTGACCTGAATCCAATTGAGATGCTATGGCATGACCTTAAAAAGGCGGTTCATGCTAGAAAACCCTCAAATAAAGCTGAATTACAACAATTCTGCAAAGATGAGTGAGCCAAAATTCCTCCAGAGCGCCGTAAAAGACTCATTGCAAGTTATCGCCAACGCTTGATTGCAGTTATTGCTGCTAAGGTTGGCCCAACCAGTTATTAGGTTCAGGGGGCAATTACTTTTCACACAGGGCCATGTAGGTTTGGATTTTTTCTCCCTAAATAATAAAACCATCATTTAAAAACTGCATTTTGTGTTTACTTGTGTTATATTTGACTAATGGTTAAATGTGTTTGATGATCAGAAACATTTTGTGTGACAAACATGCAAAAGAATAAGAAATCAGGAAGGGGGCAAATAGTTTTTCACACCACTGTATATTATATATATAATATATATATATATATACTATGTAGGGCCGGATTCCGACTAACATCAGCAATTGCAGGTTAAGGGCCTTGCTAAAGGTCCCAACGGAGTAGAGTCACTTCTAGGGTTTATGAGATTCGAACTGGCAACCTTCTGATTACAAATCAATAGCCTGGTAACACTCCACCTTAAAAGACTAAAAAGCAAGAAAATTGAAAAGGGAGAAAATATCTGACTTGGCAGTCCCAGTAAGGTCCTATACAGGCATATTGGTGTCTATATATAAGAGCTCCCCCATCATGTGTCTTGAGTCACTCCTGCAGAATAATTTGTACCTGAAAGTCCTCAGTGTTCGAGCATCACAGAGAGGGTGTGCGGCATTGTTCATAATGGCACTCAGTTTTCTTTTTATTCTATCCTTTGCTGTAACCTCCAGGGGGTGCGGAGTGTGTGTGGTTGTGTATTGGTCAGTCAGAGACTTGTAATCACATCCGTCGATTTTCTAAGCCTGCTTCATCCTGAGCAGGGCCAAAAGGAAGGTGAAGCCCATCCCAGCCATCATGGGGCACAACGTAGGCACAAACCCTGGATAGGGTGCCAGTCCATCATAGGGTGGACACACACACACACACACACACGCCATTTAGCATCACCAGTCCACCTAAGGTGCATGTCTGTGGAGCACCAGGAAACCCACATGTGCATGGGAAGAACATGCACACTCCACACAAGAGACGTGGACCCCCAGCCAGTCCAACTATGTAACGGCAGATGGCAAGATGTGACATCCCCTCACGCTTATCACTGAGTGCTCACAGTTTATATTGAATGAATTTGAATAAAATGGCAAATGCAGTGGCAGTTCACTACTACAGCAACAGGATGTTTGTGGGTTTAGTAACACGCCAGTGGAGAGCAAAGTGAAATCCCACCCCTGGACTCTGAGGCCCCCAGAGAATGTGAGCCTCCAAAGCCAGTCGGCCATCCAGCAAACTTCTCTCTCATGAACTAACAGAGAGCAGACTGCCTAAGGAACGGTTTGTCATACGGCAGCAGACCACCTCAGCCAGTGGATCATGGGGGTGGGGGGCTTATGTCAGAGCAGTATATTAGTGAGCAGGACATGGCGAGAAACTCCCAATCTCTGCTTGTCTCATTGCCTCACCGGGTTGCTCTCCTTGTCAGGGTGCCAGTCAGAGGGTGTCTACCAGTGAGAAGGGAACACAAAGTCCAGGAGTGGTGGTCTCCACTACATAAAGGGAAGTGGAAGTAAACGGATGGGGAAGGGCAAGGGTGGCGGGGGCAGGAAGCCCCCCTCCCCATCTCCTAGAGATAATCCTGCCTCAGGATAGGGAGGAGAGTGCTAACGCAGGGGCACTGGGCGGACTCGCGTGTGTTTTAAATTAGAACTGGACGAGCACCTGAAAATGTGCATCTAATTAGAAAGCCGGCGCCCGGCTGTGTGTCCTCCTGCCAAGTGCGCCCAGGTCAGAGGAGGAGTGACCCAGCAGACATGGCGGAGGTGACTCTTACTGCCGAGTCTGTCCGAGAGGGCATTTACCTTCAGGACCCTCTGTGCTGCTGCGCCCTGACAGTGACACTGTGGACTCTGGCCTGGCCACCATCTGGCTTCAGGACATTCGGCACGTCACCAGCCAGCTCGGTTAAAGACAGGCAAGGCCACCTGGCAGCTGTGCCCTCCACATTCTGGCACTGTTCCCAAACATGTAAAAGATAGATGGGGGTGGGCTCTCCTCTCAAGGTTAATGTGGCTTTATGGAGTACGTTAAAAAAAATCCTTTCCAAGTGTGTCTGCAAGCATATGGCGGACATTTGCTGCACCTGAGGTCAGTCTGAGTTTATCCACACAGCAGGGTGGGGAATTCAGACACCCAAAGGAAAATTAATTTGTAGTGTCACGCATTGTGGGGGCTCTTGGGATACCAGTAAGTGGAAATACTCTGAAAAGAGCGAGGGGGGTGGGCTGCAAGTGTGGCACTCTGTAATGTAAAGGTGGTAAAGACGAACAGTTTACAGTATAGGAGCCCATCTTGTTCACAGATTGAAGTGCGAATGATGGAGCTTCTCACGTGGGACGATACTGCAGTGTGAGGGTGATGGAATGGGGAATGGGTAATGGGTAAGGGGGGGCACACCATAATATGAAGGTGAGCTCATAAACAGTAATGTCCATCTAGTTCCATCTTGACATTATAGATTGAGACATGAGGAGGGAGCTTCTCATGTGGGATGTTCTACAGTACGAGTGTGATGGGACACCAGCAGGTGTTAATGGGTCTGTAGTATGGAGGCGGGCTCATGTACAGTAATGTCCATCTGATTCCATCTTGATATTATAGATTGAGATGTGATGAGGGAGTTTCTCACATGGGACTCTCTATGGTGTGAGGGTGATGGGACACCAGCAGGTTTTAATGGGTTGGGTGGGGGTTCACACCATAATATGAATGTGGGCTCATATACAGTAATATCTTGATGTTATAGATTGAGATGTGAGGAGGGGGCTTCTCATGTGGGACGCTCTGTGGTGTGAGGGTGATGGGACACCAGCAGGGGCTCACCATAATATGAAGTTGGACCCATGTACAGTAATGTCCATCTAATTCAATGTTGATGTTATAGATTGAGATGAGAGGAGGGAGCTTCTTGTGTTGGATGCACTACAGTGCGAGGGTGATGGGACACCAGCAGGTGTTAATGGGTCAGAGGGCATTCTGTAGTATGAAGGTGGGCTCATGTAAAGTAATGTCCATCTAATTCCATCTTGACATTCTAGATTGAGATGTGATGGGGGAGCTTCTCACATGGAATGCTGGACAGTGTGAGGGTGATGGGACACCAGAAGGTTTTAAATGGGTTTTGGGGTCACACCATAATATGAAGGTGGGCTCATATAAAGTAATATCTCGATGTTATTGATTGAGATGTGAGGAGGGGGCTTCTCATGTGGGACGCTCAATGGTGTGAGGGTGATGGGACACCAGCAGGGGCTCACCATAATATGAAGGTGGACCCATGTACAGTAATGTCCATCTAATTCAATGTTGATGTTATAGATTGAGATGAGAGGAAGGAGCTTCTTGTGTTGGATGCACTACAGTGTGAGGGTGATGGGACACCAGCAGGGGCTCACCATAATATGAAGATGGGCTCATAGACACTAATGTCCATCTAGTTTTATCTTGACATTATAGACTGAGACATGAGGAGGGAGCTTCTCGTTTGGGACACTCTATGGTGTGAGGGTGATGGGACACCAGCAGGGGCTCACCATAATATGAAGGTGGGCTCATGTACAGTAATGTCCATCTAATTCCTTCTTGACGTTATAGATTGAGATGTGAAGAGGAAGCTTCTGCAGGGGAGGGCGCTGTAAAGGTTACACCAGCTGGTGTTAAGCGGGGAGCTGGGGAGTCATAATCTGAAATGTAAAGGTGAAGTGCAATGTTAAAGACTCACACGCTCACACACACACACACACACAGACGCTCGCGTGCGGAGAGTTGTGTACAGACGGCCCACACTCGTATTTCTGTTTTTGCTGCCTGTTCGCTTGAATGCCTCCTTTGTTGTCTGCGCATGATGGGACGGGGGGCTTCAAGTAAGCAGGCGCTAGGAGGTGGCTGCTAAAAATAGCTGGGTGTTGGCTTTCCTTCAGTCCCTTTGAGCTGCGCAAAGTGGCATCTTTGCCATTTTTTTGTTTGTTTTCTGCTGTCAGGTGCCCGCTGCCGAAACACATCTTTGTTTTATATAGTGCCTTTCGGGTATTCTGGTGATATGCATAATTCATTCTATATATAGTGGATTTGGGGAGGGCGGGGGCACTGTAGTAATGCCGCTGCCTCGCGATAAGGAGACCAGGGTTCACATCCTGAGTCCTTCCTGTGTGGAGTTTGGATGTCCCCATAATAGCACGATCTGTGGAGTACAAGTCACAGGAGGTTCTGCTCAACCTTTATAACACACTGGTGAAGCCTCATCTTGAGTACTGTGTGCAGTTTTGGTCTCCAGGCTACAAAAAGGACATAGCAGCACTAGAGAAGGTCCAGAGAAGAGCAGCAAGGCTGGTTGAGGGCTACAGGGGTTGAATTATGAGGAAAGATTAAAAGAGCTGAGCCTTTACAGTTTAAGCAAAAGAAGATTAAGAGGTGACATGATTGAAGTGTTTAAAATTATGAAGGGAATTAGTCCAGTGGATCGAGACTTGTATTTTAAAATGAGTTCATCAAGAACACGGGGACACAGTTGGAAACTTGTGAATCGTAAATTTCACACAAACATTAGGAAGTTTTTCTTTACACAAAGAACGGTAAACACTTGGAATAAGCGACCAAGTAGTGTGGTAGACAGTAAGACGTTAGGGACTTTCAAAACTCGACTTGATGTTTTCTTGGAGGAAACAAGTGGATAGGACTGGTGAGCTTTGTTGGGCTGAATGGCCTGTTCTCATCTAGATTGTTCTAATGTTCAAACCCCCCGTGTTTGCATCAGTTTCCTCCCACCATCCATAGATGTGCAGCTTAGGTGGGCTGGTGACATTAAACTGGCACCCTGTTCAGAGTCTGTTCCTGCCTTCCACCCTAGGCTAGCTGGGATAGGCTCCAGCACCCCTCTAAGATCCTGGTCTGGACAAAGCAGGTTAGAAAATGACTGATCGACTGACCTTTAATGGCTGCCTCTAACCAAAATGGCGGCACTTTTTTGGGGGTGGGGTGGGGGGGCTGTTGTAAGGACCATGCACGAAACTACAGTCAAAATGGTGCTTGAAAGCCAGCAAGAATGTTGTGAAATAATCGGCCCCAGCACAGGGAAAAGGTTTGGGGCAGCCACCCGTATAATATCCCATGATGCAAAAGGTTTTTTTTTTGTTAAATAGCACTGTTGTGCATAGATTGGAGTCCAATCTGAACTGAATTAATGTTCCAAACATGGCGGCTTTAAAAGCCATTGCCGGAAGTGATACTTCCGAACCGGAAGTGGCATTTCTCTACGTGCCGGAACCGGAAGTGATGTCTTTATGGCTGAATCAGGCATGTTTTCCTGTTTTTAGTGTGTAGAGACAACAGAAGAGAGTTTAGTGCACCCCGCCACCTCCTGGCCTGGCATGACATTACCTTCACTTGGTCCATACAGCTCCCTCCTACTCGCGCGTGTGTGACAACGTTAACAAGTGTTAGAATCCCTTTGTTGGTCGATCTTTCATTACGTGACGATTTCCTGGCAGCAAAGGGCCCCAAATGTCAAGTGCTTTGACCTGACGTCCATCCGTCCTTCCACCGCTAACTCAGTCTGCAGTCACAGTCGAGGTAATGGCGATTGTTAAAAATGAGCCAACACTTCGTTTACATGGAAATCATTTTACAATGAGCTCTAAACAAAGAGGAGTCTAGTGAGACCACCTCTGAGATGTCGGGGCAGTTCTGCTCAGCACGCTTCATGAAAGACATATCAGTGTATTGCATGGCTCCATGCGTTTCCCCAAGTTGGGTGGACTGGTGTTGGTAAATTGACCCCGAGGGGGTATGTGTGTGTGTGTGTTCACATTGTGACGAACTGGCACCCTGTCCAAAGTCTGTTCCTGCCTTGCAACCTAGGCTAGCTGGGATAGGTTCCAGCAACCCCCCTGAGACCCTGATCTGGACAAAGCGGGTTAGACCCCGAAGTGTGTGTGTGTTCACACTGTGATGGACTGGCACCCTGTCCAGAGGACTTGTCCTGCCTTGTGCCATCTTCTCACTGGGATTGGCACCAGTCCCCTTCCCCATAAATGACCCTGCTCAGGATTAGGTGGGCTTAGACTATGGTACACAGTAAGCAGTGTCTTCAGAAACTGTTCAGCCCCATTTCACTCTTGTCCCATTTTCATGTGTCGCAGCCTTGTGCTAAAATCGTTTAAAAATTTGTTTCATTACCCCAGAATGACAAAGCGAGAACCAGATTGTTGAACTTTTAACACATTTATTCAAAGTAAATAAAACTGAACTCTCACCTGGACACAAGCTGTCAGACCCTTCAGCCTGCCGTCATCTTGGGTTTGGCACAATCCCCTCCACACACCTTGGATGTTCTGCCAGTCTTCTCAAACTTGGTCACCCTGGGTGGAGACCATCAATGGCCAGCCATTTTCAGGTCTCACCCAGGATGTTTGATTGGGTTCAAGTCTGGCTGGGCCACTCCAGGGACATTCACAGAGTTGTGCCCCCAGCCACTCCTGTGTTGGCTTTGCTTTGTGCTGAGGTTCATTGAACCTTTGGCCCATTCTGAGGTCCAGAGCGGGGTTTTCATTAAGGGTACGTCTCTACTCTGCGCCATTCAGATTCTTCTCGACCCTGACTGGTCTCCCTGATTCACCATTACGGTGGTATCTGTCCCACAGGTTTCCTCCACACTTGACACTAATCTCAGTTTCATCTGACCAGAGAGTCTTGTTTATTACAGTCTGAGGGTCCTTTAGGTGCCATTTTGCAAACTCCAAGTGGACTTCCTGTGTATCTACTGTGGCCAGTTCGTCACAAAGCCCATATTGCTTGAGTGTTGCAATTGTGCTTCTGGGAAATTTTCCTACTTCCATACAGGCTCTGTCTGGAGCCCAGCCAGAGTGACCATCAAGTTCTTGGTCACCTCTCTTATTCAGGACCTGCTCAGGTTGGCCAAGCGACCCCCTCTAAGGAGAGTTATGGTTGTTCCAAAATTCATCCATTTAGGAATTCTGAAGGCAACTGCAATCTTGGGAACCTGAAAAGCTTCAACTGTCCACAAAGCTGTGTCACCACACAATGCCATCTCTCAGCTCTGAAGGCCATTCCCTTGTTCTAATGGCTTGGGTCATTGTCAACAACTGGATGTTCTACAGACGGGTGTGTGCCTTTCATAATCAGTCCGGTCAACTGATGTGACCACAGGTGGGCATCAAACACAGTGTAGAAACATCTCAATGGTGATTAAGAACATAATTGTGGTGCCCACAGGTCAGAACATGAGAACAGTCTGGATGAGAACAGGCCATTCAGCCCACCAAAGCTCACCAGTCCTGCCCACTTCTTCTAAAATAGCATCAAGTTGAGTTTTGAAAGTCCTTAAAGTCTTACTGTCTACCAAACTACTTGGTTGCTTATTCCAAGTGTCTATCGTTCTTTGTGTAAAGAAAAACTTCCTACTGTTTGTGTGAAATTTCCCCTTCACAGGTTTCCAACTGTGTCCCCGTGTTCTTGATGAACTCATTTTAAAGTCACCATCTTGATCCACTGGACTCATTCACTTCATCATTTTAAACACTTCAGTCAGGCCTCCTCTTCATCTTCTAAAGGCTCAGCTCTTTTCATCTTTCCTCATAACTCATCCCCTGTAGCCCCACAGTCAGCCTCGTTGCTCT
The DNA here is from genome assembly GCF_016835505.1 of Polypterus senegalus. Classification (NCBI taxonomy): domain Eukaryota; kingdom Metazoa; phylum Chordata; class Cladistia; order Polypteriformes; family Polypteridae; genus Polypterus; species Polypterus senegalus. The sequence goes on along the minus strand of NC_053156.1, from coordinate 21,134,259 downwards.
TCTCTGGACCTTCTCTAGTGCTG